>NC_041221.1:152325930-152347431 GCF_002837175.3 Physeter macrocephalus
TGAGAGGCCCGCGTACCGGGAAAAAAAAAAAAAAAAAAAAAAAAAAAATGGAGATTTATATACTGATTAAAGCAGGATTTGGCAGTCCCAAGACTCCACAGGTGTATGACTCCTTATCTCCTCTAAGGGGCTTCTGAGGTTTTCATATGGAGCCTCAGAGTTCCAACAACAGTATTAGGAGCCTGTGTTTCATAGGAGATTGCCCCCCACAGCCCTCAAGGCATTTATTTAGTGTCCATTCACTCTTATTTTAGCCACAATTCTAACAGGTTTAGTTATTTGGTTTCTTAGCTTAAAACAGATTTATAAGCAATAAATTACAGGGAAGGAATAGCTAGTCAAGGCTGGCGTGGTGATCTTCACACAGAACAGAAGCTGGAAGCTAGGATTGTTAACTGTAAAATTACAGAAAGCAGCTTTTTAAAAAGGACAGTATTCAAAAATATTTAGCATGTGGACAACAATCCAATCCATGTCAGTAGTTTATGAAAGTGTCAGAATACTATGGGAACATGGAAGAGATTTTTAGTATTATAAGAGCATTAGCAATCCTCTATTTGGTATAATTCTTAAGGTACCGAAACATAATATAATTTATAATAATTCCCACCAAAAACAGCTTAAATCAAATAGATTTGATATATAATGTGTCACATATCAATTAGGTGGAAGATTTGTGTGAGTAGAGCATTTTATTTCTCAAAGTTATTGAAGACATAAGACATCACTGTGTGTATTGGTATTCTTTTTTCTATAAGTGGTAGAAAATTCAATTGTAACGGGTATACGGTTAAAGGGAGTAGTTGAAAGTCAAGGAGCTTCAGGTGGGGTTTGACCCAGTGGTTTACTCATGTTACCAAGGACATGATTTCTTCTGTTCTCTATTTTGCTTTCCATGTTTCCCATAGGTCTGCCATTTCATGGCTACAGGATGGCTAGTTGCGTCTTCATTCATGTCCAACAGGAGTGGGGCAGAGGGCAATGAAGGGAGAGACAGAGAGGAGTTAGTGTTCCTTCCTTAATCATTAAGAAAGAGTCCTCAGTCTGATTGGGACAACACAGTTAATATACCAATCCCTGATACAATGACTATAGCAATAAGAATGAGATTTTATTAGTTGTTTTAGGCCAATCAGGGTCTACCTCTTGAGCTAAAGATGGTGTTAATCCCCATGGGCTCCATGGTGATATACATGGAGAAATAAATGCCTGGGGTGGTAACAGACCTTATCCACACCATTGACTCTCAAGGTAAGTATTGACCAACTGACTCTAAGCTCAATGAAGTCAGGAGTCATCTTTCTCTTGTCCATAAATATAGCTCCAGCATGAGTTACAAGAGCCTATCATCACAAGAACTTAAAAAATATTTATTTGTGAATGAACAGATCGATGTTTTTCTGTTTGGAAAAATGCACAAGATTTTAATTTCATTTTTGTGCTTCTTGATGCACCCTGGTTTCAGTTGGTGAGGAGCTTTTTTTGGCTTAACAAGAAGCAGGAAGCATCAGGATCAGTATTGTCAAATAAGAAACATTTTCTCCAAGATGTTCAGCACCATTTACAACACAAAAGAGGTTGAAATCATTTGGAATAAGGCAAAATGAAGTGAGTCATTTATTTCTCTGATTGTGGATATCAAAAGGAAGAGAGAGGAGGTGAAAGAGAAGGGCAGGAAAAGGAAAGAGTAAGAAGGAGCAGAATAAAAATAAGAAAAGGAAGGAAGCAAAGAAGAAAGAAGGAAAGGGGGGGAAGAAGGAAAGGGGGAAGAAAAGAAGAAAGGGAGGGAGGGAGCTATAAGTAGAATCTGGCTTCAGGGCAAAGGCACTTTGAGATGGTGGTTAGTGTATGACATGAATTTAATGAGAGTGTGAGTGTGTGTGTGTGTGTGTGTGTGTGTGTGTGTGTGTGTGTGTGTTTGTGTGTGTGTGTTTCTTTTCCTGATGAAGTAAACATCAAGCCTGGTTTGAGGCTTTAAAATTGAACAAACAGCTATGAGAATGTAGACAGCAAGTTATAAATCACCCAGTCACTTGGGTGAGGATAAAAGTCCTGGGCCAAATACCTGAGTGTCCACTTCATAATAGGAATAATAAGTCTATTTGAAAACATGACCCAGACCCCAAGCTATAGTTTGGTTTTTTTTTTTTTCCTAGAGGACTGTCTGACATGTTTATATGCACATATTGGAATTGTATCCAAAGGGGTAAAAAAAACAATTGACTTTCTGACTTTATAGCCTGTCATTGACTTTTAAGGTATTTCATGAAATGAAGTAATAACTTCAAGATCAAGGGCATTTTCCTTTGGGTCTTCATCAATTATTTCACTTTCTCTTGGCAATGGCCTCCACCCACTTCTTCTGAAATATCAACCACCGGGCTGACATTGCACTGGAAAAACTTACTCTCTGCCTTCCTGAATGCGTGTTTCATGCATTAAATTGTTTTAATCACTTCAGCTTTTACTAGAGTTTGGCAATTGGTACATTGCTGAATTGTGTGTTCCCAATTTAATGCTTTTAGAATGTATTTAAGTAAGTTCCAATGCATTTAGTCATTGCTATTCAAATGAAAGAACCATATTTCAAGGAACAGAGTCCAAGGAGAGAGATGAGGTGAGTAATGGGTAATAAGCAAAAACCATCTATCAAGGCACATTGGGGGCTGAAACAGATGGTGAAGAAATGCCCCCGAGTCTATTCCCCTTGGCCGTGGAGGGCCTACTAGTTTTATTTCCAGCAAACATACACTTTGGCTAGCTTCCCCTCATAGCTTCTGGCTGATCTTTCCTATTTTAAGATCTTGGTGAAGTACGAAACTTACTTGTTTCTCAGACCTAAACTCATGAAAAAGTCAGCCCCATGGGGAAGATAAAGGTCAAACTTAGGAGCCCAAAGCAGCAGCTGACATTTATGAAGGGAGGGCTGGCACAGACCCCATCCTTAGTACTGGTTTCTAATGGGTGTTAGTAGGAATAGAACAAAGGGACGGTGGAGTTGAGAGCAAACATTCAAAGTAGATGAAGTGTGTACCCTTCTCTCCGCTTTTATTACTCATCCTCCAGGTTCTCAGGACATTTTGTGGCACCACAAATGCCCAAGTTTTAATGCTGGACTTCTCTCTTTCTTTGGAAAATTTACCCAGCTTCTGAGCTTCCAGATCTTCAGGTAGAAAGTAGACAGGTTGATACCAACTGCTCAAGAATGATGTGTGGCTTACACAAGATAATGATTGCTTCCCATTCCACATTCTCCCTACCCAAGTCTTCTTTGCAGAATCATGGGAGCTAAAGAGGAGCTAAAAAGGCCAGGTAGGTCTCCATCACAACTGGGTGTCTAGGACTTAAAATTCGAAAAGTAACCCTTCAGGCAATTTAGCAATTTGTATCATTTCAGCAGTGTGGCTCATCCAGAGCAATCCTATTTCTATGAATTTATCCTAAGGAGACATTCACCTAAGTATGCAAGGTGCACATGTAACGATCCACATCACATCATTGTTTATAATAACAAAGAAGTACATAGCTACCTAGATGACCATCAAAAGGGTACTGGTTAAATATGGTACATCCATAGAATGAAATAATATTCAACCTCTAAAAATGATGTGCTAACTCTTTAACAGTATTAACATTTGTCCATGTCACATTGCAAAATAAAAAATGAGTTTACAGATCAGCATGTATAGTGTGATTGCATATATGAGTACATGTATCCACAGCTGTATCCATACTTCATAGCTATGCAAAATCAGGTGGCTACAGAGAGATGTCTGGAAGGATGCTAAATAAGATTTTAACATTGTTTTATCTTAAAGTAGTGACAACTTAGTAAATTCCACTTTTCTTTGTACTTTTCTACCTTAGGTGAATTTTTTTTAAAAAATGGGCCTATGCCATATTTATCTAAAACACTAAAACTGTATGTTCCCTGAATATTTTTGCACCAGTTTGAAACCCTGAGCACGGATATTTCTATCTCAGTCTGCACTGAACTGTACCTCATCTGTTCTCTAGTGCTATAATTACCTAGGTAGCTGATTATTTTCCCGCTAGACTGAAATCTCCTTTAAAATCAGGATTTTGCCTTTACCCCAGTCCCCAATGCCACATACCATTGCAATAACTGATACTCAGTGAATGGTTTCAGTTTTTGAATCTAGAAGTTTGGTGATCTGGAAGCTATTCCACATTCTGGCCTTGCCTGGCAACGAGGCCATGACTAACACCTTCTCTTGAAATGACTCATCCTAAAACAAAACTAGAATGACCTTGAAGTTTCCTTCTATTCCTAACCTTGTCATTCTGAAACTGAACTTGTTTAATCCTCCCAAATCAAATGAAATCAAAAAATATAACATACATGGATCAGCTTTATAGATTCTAAAATGCTATAAAAATATAATGTGGGATTAAAAATTTAGAAACCCAATACCACCGGTGATAATAGTGACCTGCTGTATATTGATGCTAACATAGAGAAAGCAAATTCTAGTAGGATCCAAATAATTTCCTATTGCCCTTTCTCTCTCCCTGCCCTCACCTCTGGGCCTTAATTGCTTGTGGAGTTAACACTGATACTCAGTTTGGGGATAAAAGCAGGACCTGACCTGGATTTGTTCCACATTGCCCATGCCCTAGATTGAAATGTTAAAGGACTTAGAATAAAAAAAGTTGCATTTTCAGTAACAGCTTCACAGTGATGGGGGAATTAATGTCAGCCAGGCAGTGATTTCCCAGTGGTTGGGTTTGTAGCAAAAGTCTTCAACTTTTATGTGTGGCCTGTTTGAAGTTGAAAATTGTTGTTAGACTCTCCAAAGTTGTTTGAGGTGTCACTCATCCTTCCCTTTTGTGTTGGGGTGAGGATGTGAAGCACGGTGGCTGGGAATAGTTCTGTGACTACCACCCCCAAGGCAGGTCTCTGCCAGGGCCCAGTTGAGCCCATCTCCCAGGGAATTCAAAGCTTTCAGCGCAGTGCAGCTTGGCATCCATCTGCAGCCTTATCACCCACTACTCCCTTGCAGGAACTCTCCACTCCAGGAGGAGGGAGGATCTCATGGCCCCAAGAATGTGCCATGCAAACGCACATCTCTAGCATTTTTATTCAACATACAATTTGCCCTCCTAGGATACCATTGTTTTTTTCAGGGAGGCAGCGGCACAGGGTAGTAATAATAATAATAATAATACTAGAATAGCAGCAATAGTAGTACTGGCAGCTAATGCTTATTCAGCGCTGATTATAGGCCAGAGAGTTCACATGAGATGATCTATTTTGATTGTCTCAGTAACCCCATCAGATAGATATAAATATCACCATTTTATGGATGAGGAAATTGAGGTCCAGCAAGCTTAAATGAATTAACCAAGGCCACACAGCTTATAAATTGGGATTTGCATCTTTGAGTCTGACTCTAGAATCTGTGCCCTTTGTCATTATCAACACCTATGAAGGCACAGTCTTGGAAGCAGAGAAGGCTACCTTCCAGTCTTGCCTCTGGCACTTAATGATTGTGTGACCTTGATCAGATGTCTCCCTCATCTATAAAATGGGGGTAATACTGTTTCACTTGCTGGGTTGCTGAGAGAATCAGAGTTAATACTTGTCAGATGCCTAACCAATGAATGGTAGCCACTGTCACCTTTGTTCATTTTCATTCTAATCATTTTTCTAGATTGTGCCCTACTGCCCATTTCTGGCTACCTGAGCCCAGGGTGATGGCTCCTTCCTCCTGACCTTGTATTACTCAGTAAACATCTTGTGTTCATCTCCAGGAGAGACAAAAGAGCTACGAGGAGTCCAAAGATCTAAAGCTTAGGTGTTCCTCTGCTAATAAGCCTGGAAGAACCATACAACCCAACATTTGTGGGTCTGAATAGACTGGGATACATGGTGTCCCAAACAGACATCTACCAGTGTAGAGTAGGGTAGGAATTCAATTCGTGGACTTTGAAGTCAGAGTTTAAATTGCAGCTCTTTGAATGCTCCGGGTGAAGCAAATGGCTCTTACTATAAGACAGTGCACCCAGTGCTCATTTTATGCCCTGATAGTTTGACATTCTTATTATAGAGACTGGGAAGCTAACAGTGGCATTGCCCAGACTCCATTGCAGTTTGGGCATCCCTGCAAGATTGGAGGCAGCCCTGAGCAACGGGAGGTGGTGGCTGTGGACAGCGAGAGCAGATCTTCATTGTGAAGGGGGCTTCTGTCTGGCCCATACAGCTGTAGCACCATTTCCAGTTTACAGTCCCTAGAGTCGGACATGCTGATTGATGGCCAATGGAGTCGGTGGTATAAGTCAGCCTTTCTCCGGGATGGGTCCATATTCTTGGCTAGTAGTACCCAAACCCAGTTCTCTGGCCCTCTAGGAGCTTCTGTAAGCTACACAGTATCTTTTAATAAAATTTTCCTTCTTGAATCAACTGTCTTCTGCAACCAAAGGTCTTGACTGATACACTAGAAATGTTACCATAGACTAATTATTTAACTTCTTTGAGCCCCAGTTTCCTCTTCTGCAAAATGATGTATAAAAAAGCCTTGCCTCAAATGAAATAATACTAAATGTGATGATAATAATGATAAATGTAAAATATTTTTCACAGTATTTGGTACAAATGAGCTCTCACAGAGGACAAGCGAGTACATAGGAAATTAGAGTTAGGTGTGATACATAGCCAGCAATGGTAGAAGTCACAGAGAACTTTGCAGTCCAAAGGAGGAACACAAAACACAGATTGTCTGGTCAGGAAAGGCTTTTTGGAAGAAACAAAACAAAACAACAAAGCAGTGCTGGGTTGAGATCTAAAGTGTGACTCCAAGACAGCCGTGTGCAGGGGGTATGGGAAAGGAGGAATGGTGGTGGCTGAGCCTGTTCCAGGAAGAAGGAACAGGATATGTGAAGGTCCATAGAGAGGAGAGAGCATGCCTGGCTTGAGGAACTGATAGAAATTTATTGTGACTGTAGTGGAAAGTATAAGAAAGGGATTAGGAGAGGGTATAGGTAGACCAGACAGTGAACAGCCTGGAAAACAGCCTGGAGGGGTTTAGAATTCACTGGCCTTTCCCATGAAAGCCACTAGTCTGTGGAATGCCTAATTTTGCTCCCTCAAGCCATCCTTTTGCAAGTATACATAAACTCAGTCCAACTAGACTGCAAATTTCTGGAGGGTAGGGAATGTATTTCATACCTCTCAAGGGCACTGTCTTGCCTATGTAGCTTCTCCACAAATATTTATCAGTTGCACTTGGTGTTAAGTAAAGTTTAATGGAGCATGTACTTTTGTCTGGAATACTTTGTGAAATAGCAAATAGTTTTCCATTTGAGTAAAGACATTTGGGCCCCACCCAACACTTGTATGGAAAGTTTGTTCCCTTGAACTAGCATGTCTTCAGTGCGGTGAGAGCTGTTTACAAAGTGAAGGACTTATGGACAGGATCCCTCTCTCTTTTGGCCTCGTTTGTTTTTTTCTTTCCTACTATGACATTAATTATTTCCTAACCACTGGAGTTTTTTTTTTTTTAGCTTAGAAATCATGCCATAAAGTTGAAAGGGTTATGTGCAGATTTTTTTGTTTGCTTTTGTTTTGTAAGATGGTATTTCAGCATTCCAAAGAACACTCTTTAGCCTAGTTGGGCATTTCTGTTTGCAGGATGAAGGGCGAGTCTGGAATCACCCTGGCTATTGCCCTGTGGATTTTGGAGAACATCTTAAAAGGTCTTTGTAGTTTCTTGAGGAGGAATTGAGACTGGAATTAAGAGGAATTTGGTGGATGCTCATCAGGAATCTAACAAATGTTGCCATTTCTTGGGCTAAATAGGCCACAAAAATCCTTTGGTTTTCAATAGTGTGCTAGAGCTGGCTAGTAATGGCTTATGAAAACCAGTGATTAAGTATTCAGGAATGTTTTGAGCCTCCTGTCAAACCATTGGTAGCTTGAAATTATCTATCGTGGAAGTATTTATACCATGGAAATCGGCTAGTGTTACAAATCAGGGCTTCTTCTTTCCCTTTCCCCCCAGAGCTGGTTTACCGGCACACCACAGGGTCTAGCCCACGTAGAGGAGAAGTGTTTTATAAGTCCAGATAAAAAGCCTGTGCTTGGAAGCACTGGGAGCAAATGTAGGGTTTAAATTCCATGTAGGCAAAAACCATGTGTGTTTTCTTGGAGAATTTATGCCTGACAGTGGGTAGCACAGGAGCTGGCACAAAGTGCTCGGGAGGTATCTGTTGAATGGATGCAGGACTAGTGGGTTGATAGGTATCTCTGCAGCAGCATCAGGTCAGGGTAAACCATCCTCTTGCAGGAATCCTTCCTCAGCTGCATATTTCTCTAGAGTCGCCCAGGAAGCAGGTTGTCGCTCTCCGTTCAGCCACCACAGTAGACTTTAAGCTCTCAGAGCAGAATTTGTCTGATTTGTTGCTTTTAACTAGCAAGTACTCAACAGATTTATTTTTAAATGAGTGAAAAGATGAAAAAAAAAATCGTGAATAATAATCTTGTACGAGGGCACAGCGCTTCATGGTTTCCAAAGTATTTTACGGATGTTGCTTTACTGATACCATAATATCCCTGTGAGTAGGCAGAACAGAACAATTATCCTTCCCAGCAGCTAAAACAGTGCTGGCAAGTTGAGGACGTTAAATATTTGTTGATTTAATTATTGGTTCATCATCCCATTTCACAGATGAAGAAACAAGCTTGTAGAAGTTACCTGACATAGTTGAGTTTTAGTTTGTATCATTTCCATTTATGCTATGCTGCCTCTGTTAGTAGTCCCTCAACTTTTAAAAATGCTTTATTGTATATCTTTTCATTTATCCCCATAACAACTCTACCAAATGGGCAGGTATTTTTATTCATGTTTTAGGGGATGTTAAGACTATGACACAAAGTTTTAGTAATATGCTTGAGGATACACAGGGACTTAAGGGTAAAGCTAGTATTAAAATTTACATCATCTAAGGATTCTTTATTTTATATGATTGTATTCTATTTTACTTACTTGTTCCTTCCTTCAGAGGGAGGGAGATGATCAAAACAGGCTAACTAAAAGCATTGTACCACAGCACATTCAGAAATGCCTCTCAAATATCGCCGTGAGTCCCCCAAGCTTGTTTCTTTCACTTGGAACACCTTAAAACGTGCTAGTGATTAGAATTTGTGCTGTGCCAGCTAAGTCTACTGGAGATGCAAGTTGAAGGTTCAAAGATAAAATTATAGGAAATTACCTACTTTCTCTTTTGTGAATGGAATCTTGAATTTTTTAATCATCTGAGAAGGTGCTGGTTTTCCGTGAATACGGAAATCCTGTGATTTTTCTTTTCCTAGGACTCTAACATTTCCAAATGGCCACAAGACTCCTGTAGGAATTATGAAAAGGATACAGAATTAAGCATGATGACTTTTAAATTTATGTTGTAAAATCCAGTGTTATTCCCAGCACAGTGCCTCATTTCCGACGGAAAGTGTGCTGCCAGCTCCCCACATTTTCTGTGGACGGTATCACCACTCATTTTATTAAAGCCACTGGACACTCATGGAAACATGCACGATGCCTTTTTTTAATGTGAGGGAAAAGAATTTTTAAGTGGGAGCTAGTTAACATTTCTTAAACATGTTTTTTTATTCTTGTCTTTCCCTTTTCACCTTCCTGAGGATGCATGTGGGTGTTAAATTGTTACCAAAGGGAGGGGCCATTGTAACTACAAGGGGATACACACACATAAAGACACACTTTCCCACACACAGGACTTGGCTCTGTTACACTTTAATGGAATGCTGAATGGGAAAGAGGCAGGGTATTTTTGATCCGCAGAAAAAGCCAGCCAGTAGAGCATCCATCAGTTTCTTTTTTAAAACAGCCAGATTAACATTTGGGTTGGAAGGCAGTGTGTGTGAGGGGAGAGAGAGTGACTGGTGAATATTTTTCCTCTCTTTTAAAACTTATAAACATATTATATTCTGTTTATAAACATTTAACTAATAAAGAGGAATGTAAAGTGAAAAGTAGATGTCTTCCTTTCCCCATCTCTTCTAAGTTTAACTCCTTAAACAACTTGACCTTTGTCTGTGTAGAATTTTTTCTGCTAATTGAAGAACCATTGATTGAGATTCTACAATTTGTGTTAGTCATCTCATTTGAGGGCGAGAGGTTGATACAAAAATGTATCTTGTGTACATATTATCCTGCATCTTGCTTTTGTTCATTTAAAAATGTATTCTGGGTACATTTCTGTCAGGGTAGACTTCCAGACTTAGGCCATTCTTTTTAAGGGCTGTGTATTGTATTGGCTGTGCATTATTATTATCATTATTATTATTATTATTATTTGGCTGTACCATGCAGCTTGTGGGATTGTAGTTCCCCCACCAGGGTTTGAACCCGGGCCACCAGCACTGGAAGTGCAGAGTCCTAATCACTGGACCACCAGGGAATTCCCTGTGCCTTATTATTATTTGATTGATCCTCTATTGGGATTGCTTCCAGTATCCATTGTTACTCACAGTGTCACCTTGAATCTCTGTCTTTACACATTAGAGTTGTGTTTCTCTAAGACTGATTCCTGAGCGCAGAATTTGTAGAGGAAGCAGATTATTAATATTTGTAATTCCAGGGGGAAATATCTTTATTAAGAAAAAGAAGAATTTTCACTGAGCGACACACAGCAAGACTCGGTTGCATGTAAGACAGGACTAGTTCCACGATTTATTCCTGTTGTTCTCAATACTAGCTGCTCAGTAGATGGACTTGGGGGAGAGGAGCTGTGTGAAACAAACTAGTGTCTAGACATCACCCTGACAAATTACATCAGAAGCTCTGGTGTTAGAGTCCAAGTATCTGTATATATTTTATTAAGCTTCTTAAGCCAGATTGAGAGCCACTGCTCTAATGAAAGTATCTCCAACATAGCAGTGAATGTGCCATTTTTACTGTTGTTCTGTGCCTATCTAAATATATATATATATACATGCTCAAACATATACAAGCAAGTATGTTTTATGTAGTTAGGATAATGTGATTTTTCTACCATTGGCTTGGCTGTTTGGTACATTTGGCCTCGATTGCTATCAGTTAGCCCAGAAATGCAGAAATATAGTATGTGTCGTGTACAGCTCTGCATACAAATAAAGATCAGGAGAATGATCAAAGAGAGAAATGGGAACTCTAATGGGGGAATGGTGAGAAGTTCTAGGTGTGATTAAAGAGAAGATAAAAGGGCAGTTAAGCAACTGTGCAGAGTAATTTTTAGATTGAAAAATTGTAGCCAGTCCTATATAAACAGAATCCATATAGTACATTAACTAGCAAGGTAAATGACCCTTTGTCTTCTACTCCTATACTTCTTCAACTTACAAAGTTTGGTTGGCAGATGGTGATAGGATGCAGGATATTCGAATAAGTGTATACAGAGGGAGAGTTACACTGGATGGAAGCTGTTATTTAAAAATACTCTGCATTTATAGTATACTCTACAGTATATGAATTGCAATCATGGGCATTATTTTATGTGACCCTCACATCAATTCTGGAGAGAAGATGATGATCCCTACATTATACAGAAGAAGAAACTGAGACTTAGAGAGAAGGGAGGAAAACAAGATCATAATGCTAACACATGGGAGAGCTGAAACAACATTTTCTTCTAATTTATGTCTTAGTTGAACTAGCCCCTAAATTTCCGATTATTTGTGTTCTTTATGCTAATATACACATGTCACCAGGGGTGAATAGTAGAGAGTGGTGTAGACTGTGGCAATTAGGAAAGAACATGCCCCGTCTAAAGTTCAAATTAAAAAATTTTTAAATACTGTGTGAGAAAAAAAAAAAATCTTTTGGGCCAGATTCAACAGACAGGCTTTCAATTTGTGACCATAATTTTAGAAAATTGAGGTTTTGCATAACAGAAAACTAGAGGAAGAATCTGCCTTAGAAGTTGACAGCAGTATTTCATAAACACGTAAGTAAGAAGATATTGGAAGAAGATTTCAAACATAGATGAATGTAATCTGGAAGTAGATGCCTTCTAGAATCATTTTTGTGTTTAAAAAATGTATATTAAAGCATTTATTTGTAATGCTACTTCCCTCCAATCTCCTCTTTGTTAGAAGACCTTGACATTGCTGAGCATGGTTTTGTCAACTCTGGTAATTTTCATGAACATTACTTCCATGGTGGTCCAGGGATTGCCGTTTGTTGCCTGGAGAGGGAACAAGTTATGACCCATTCCCTCACAAGTTGGATTGTTTTCCCAATTAGTGAGTAATCATCTTGCTGAGAATGTACAAGGCAGTGTGTCAGGATGAGGACCAGTAATTGGGGAAGTTCAGGACTGAGAGGGTGGGAACAGATTGAGATTGGAAATAGCTGGGAGAGCCAAATGAAGCCAACACCACAATCTAGACAGAGAATGAGGGAGGCCAGTGGGCACAGCCCAGACCCAAGGCCTGAACTCTGAGTTTGAATTATTCTAATCTTATGCATCAAGGACACAATTTATATTTTTTCTTAGCATTGTCTTCTCTTGATTTTCTCAACCATCCTATGAATTCAGTGGGGAAGGTAGTATTAGCTGTAGTTTTTAGATTAACAGCAGCAGAAAATGGTTCAACTGCCTAAGGGTCAGAGTACAACATTGATAGCAGAGCTGAGACCAAAACTCAGGACTCTATACAGAAATCCTTGTCTCTGCATCTCATACTTCCTCTTCCAAAACTGCATGGGGGCTGACCTTATGGTGGAGTCCACCTGGCAGCTGACTCTTCAAGAAACAAGAGGACCTGTCTTCAGGCTCACATGTCGGACCTGAAGAGGAAGGGAACTGCTTCATTTCAGCAGGTGAAAAGGAAAATGACAGATGAGCTGCAGTGTTCTGTGTGGAAAGAGAAATTTATTTCTCCCCAGACTGATAGGGAAGGGAAGAGGGGGAGGATAACAACATGGGTGTGGGTGTGGACATGGATCCCGTATTATGTTGTTAAGAAAAGCTGTTTGTAATCTTTGAGACTGTTTCAGGAATGAGCTCCATGCCAGAATGCTAGAGGCAAATAAACATTTTAATGATTTTTTTTAAACAGCAAATTCTGGGAACTATAGACAGGAACTTAATTTTAACTGCACTTGACCAAAATTCTAGGACAGGCTGTTGACTAGAGAAGCTTTGGAACCTGAGCAAAGAATGTGGCAAATTGTGAGGACAAACGTCAGTTTACTAAAAATGATGCAGGCAAGACTAACCTATTTTCTTAAAAAAAAAAAAAAAAAAAAAGTGTGACCACATTGAGAGATAATGGGATATCAATCAAGCTGAGCTGAATTTTAGTAAAGCCTTTGTCAGAATTTCCTTTTGGAAAAATTAGTGGGCTGCATACCAAATATTAATTCTGATACATTTTAAACTTGTTGGATAGTAAATGGTCTTAAATGTATCAGTGACCATGGAATTGAATTCCATCTAAAGTTGGGCTTTGGGCAACTCACTACTACACCTATACCAGTTATGAAGTTCAGTAGGTATGGTAACTTAGCATAGTCATTCCAATTCTATTCAAGTGAAAGTGATCCTGGTCAACCTAGAGAAGGGTCTCTCTTGGCATGCCACTTGATTCTACCATTGACTCAGTCCCAGTGAAATTGTTAGCAAATATTTACATTAATATGTGCTTATAACATTTTCAGATCAGGAGAAACCTGAGGGGACTATTGCTTATGATGTTGCAGAGAATTGATTGATCAGAAATTACTGATAAGAATTTTAAATAAGAAAACAAGTGAAAAAAATAAAAAGAAGTACATGTCTGGGGGGAAGGTGGAGGAGCTGGAACTTCCCACACTTTTTCCCGTGTATGGTAAGGGAAGGATGGGTGTTATAGAGCTTTCAAACCATCCAGCCATCCTTAGCGAACCTAGCATGGCTTGAAGCAGAAAGCTCAGCAGGGACTTTCAGCTTAAGAGCGGCAGCATGACTGTGGAAAAAGAGGAAGGATATCTGGGGAGAAAGCAGAAGCGTGGTGAAAAGAATTGTAGAGAGGGAAAGAGTGTAAGAAGTCGGAAAGGAGGAGAGACTTTAGGCAGCTGTCCTGAGAGATTTTTTGGAAAGGAAGAGATTAACTACACAGAACTTTTGAGAAGCATTTTCTGCACTACCCCTTTTCAAGAAACTCTCAGGAAGAATTTTACATTATTTTTCAAGATTGTTGGTGTTTAACAGTTATATCTTTGAATGTCACACAGAAAAGCCTGAGCCGTGGCGGGGGAGGGGTCTCAGTTACATCTAATCTGCACTATTATGACAGGTAACAAAACTAACTTTCATGGTGATATAAAAATGGAAGAACCTCAGGATTTTATCCTGCCCCCCTTGTTTTCTCATCTTCTCTTCTTGGAAAATCTCCATAATTTCCATGAGTTTAGTTACCAAGAAACATAGCAATGACTATTGATTCAGTTGCGCTGTCCCAATGCTCTCTTCTGAGTTCCAGCTTGGAACTCTAACTGACAACTGGTTACATGAAATTCACAACCACTTCAAGCTCAACTTGCGCAGTAAGGAAAACAATATTTCTTCACATACTTGGAGGGGAAGCCTTATAGAAAAAGGAGCACTCAGTTTTCTTAACTGCAAAATGAGAAGCCTCAGTAATGAGATGCTAAGCCTCTTTTCAGCTGTAACATTTTATCAAAAAATGGGATAGTCTTGTTCTTCATGTTCTAAAAGGCCAAGGTGAAAGTTACCAAGAGGCAGATTTAGATGTCACATTAAAGTGTAGAACTTTTTCAATAGAGCTGCCTCTGAAGATAGCGAGTCACCCATCATATGAGGTAATTAATTCAGACCAACTGTGGCAATACCATGGGATGGATTTCTCCCTGCAAAGATTATACTGATGACTTCTGATGCCCCTTTTGACTCTCTATATAATATATATGCTTAAATTATACATATGTACATATACACATGTGTATATACTTTAAATTATATATAATTCAGGCATTTTTTTCACACAGTTAAAATTATGAAAAATTTCATAAGAACCCATCCAACCTGTATGGTAAATTTTATAAATTCCTATTATCTTGTTAATTTTTCTTTCCTTTTTGCAAATAAAAATTATGTATGCTATATATGCCATCACAGGAGACCTCTTAGGTTACTTCATTTCTAATTCTTTTTACAGTTCTACACAGCAAAGTCATGCTTTTTATTAACCATACCCCCTCCAAAAGAACTTAATGGGGTTGACAATGCCGTTCCTACTACAGCCAGCTTTGGCACTGTGCAAAGTAAGGACACTATGCTCACCAGTCCAAGCCCATCCCAAGTAACCTTGGTCCCAAAGTCTCATATCACAATATATTTTCCATAGCAACAAAATCACATATTCAATAAAAAGCAATTGCTCTTAGCAAGAGTGAAACCCCAGGAGATGGAGCAGGAGAGCATTATTTTTTATAATACCTAGAAGACCTAAGTTCTCTTAGAAGAAAATACAGGAGGAAAGCATAGTATAAAAAATGCCTTCCTGAGAAAGGGCTCCAGAGGGTAACTGGGCATTTTTGCTGTAAGAGGGGATATACTTTCTATGTCTCTCAAGGTAAGAGGAAACAGTGATGGTCAGAGCTCTGGTGATTGCTCCAGTTTTCCCCATAGCAGTGCCTTACTCTAATAATGAAATGGAAGGTAATAATCATCATAATAACAATTAATAGCATTTATTAAGTGCCTACTATATACTACACTGTATTAAGCATCATACATTATCTCCTTTAATCCTGACAACTCTCTCATGTAAGTCTTATTATTATCCCCATTTTTAAGTTGAGTGAACCAAGGCTTCATGGTTTGTCCACTATCATAGCTAGTAGATCTCTGAGTCCAGGGCCCACATTTTCAGCCAACTGGCTATATTTCCTTCCAAGTCCTGTACTCCAGTTTACCTCCAACAATGCGGTAGTCATTGGTCATTGGAGGAAAATCATTATTAAAGGTCATTATCTCTCTTTGAAATTCATCTGGAGATTTTAAGACTTCAACTAAAAACTCAAAAACTCATGAAAAAGATTGAAGAATGTCCTCAATGTTCCAGAAACGGTACAGTTGTAAAATATGGCCCCTGCCCTAAGAAACTTAAAGTCTTATTTAGGTCTTTCTACCTATGCAACATGATTGGAAATCAGTTTTTGTGGTCCAAATCCTAAGAATTCAGAAATAATGGAATTGACTTTGAGCTTTATTAGGGAAATTGTTGTAGAATGTCCTCCACAGACCTCTATTGGCCTACAACCTTCATATGTATTGGATGGATAGACAATGGATAGATGCATTGATGGATGCACCTTAGGTGATGGAAGGAAGGATTGTACTTCAGGTTGACCCCAAAGTTTGGGCAGGGTTTGAAGAGGTGTGGAAACAAGAGTGAGACTTAGAGTTGATTCACCTGTGTCTTACTTGAGTATGAATCTCAGTTTGGTTACTTCCTAGCTGTGTGATTTGGGGCAAGTTATTGATTTCTCTAAGCCTCCATTTCCTCATTCTTAAGTTCATGATAATAATTTCCATTCTGTGTGAAAGACTAAAATGAGGTAATGTTCTTCCCTAGATCTTCTCATGGCTGACTCCTCATTATTCAGGTTTTAGATTCATACATCAGCTCCTCAGAAGGAACTTTCCTGACTTCCACACATGAACTGTTAACGCTGGTCACACCACTCTCTGCTCCATTGCCCTGTTTTATGTTTGTCAGATATTTGTCACTCTCTGTACCTAATGCATTTGTATATTTGTCTAGATACTTACCGGCCTGATTCACTGAATAGAATGCACACTGTTTGAGGTTGGGGAGTTTGTCTTTTTGTTCACATCTATATTACGTGCTTAGAAGAGCGACTGCCACAGGGTAGATGCCCAATAAATGTTGGTCTGATGCAGGCTTGAACGAGAGAAAAACTGGTGGGAATTCCCTGGTGGTCCAGTGGTTAGGACTCTGTGCTGTCACTGCCGAGGGCCTGGGTTTGAACCTTGGTCGGGGAACTAAGACCCCACAAG
The DNA here is from genome assembly GCF_002837175.3 of Physeter macrocephalus. Taxonomy (NCBI): domain Eukaryota; kingdom Metazoa; phylum Chordata; class Mammalia; order Artiodactyla; family Physeteridae; genus Physeter; species Physeter macrocephalus. The sequence continues at coordinate 152,342,977 of NC_041221.1, forward strand.
CCGCACAGTGTGGCCAAAAAAAAATAAATTAATTTAATTTTTAAAAAACTTAAAAAAAAAAAGAAAAACTGGTAACCACCAGGGTGTTTGTTAAACATACAAATGTCCTGGCCCCAACCCTAGAGACTGATTCAGAGGATCAGTTTGGGGGATTCCAGGAAATGAGAATTTTACAAAGTTCTTCATGTGATTCTGACATGCAACTAGGTTTCAGAATAATTATGTTGTAAAAATTGCTTTTGCTCTTAAGCAACTTTCAGTCTTAAAGGGCAGACATGCCACTGCTTAGAGAAGGAAAGACAAACATCTCCACCAGTGTGATCACCATCAGCCCAAACGTGGGCTCCTTTGGCCTTTCTGAAGAAAAAGAAAGATTTTAGAAAGAGAGGAGATACAGGAAATGAGAGGAAAAAGCAAAGATAGCGTAGGATGAATAACAACACAATAAAACGCCCCTTCGCCGCGGTCTGTTAGAACAGTGATAAAGAAATAAGAAGGAAAATGCAGAAGAAACAGATGTAGCTGCCACAAGTTAAATACACATCTGTTAAGAATGTTCCTCTTATATGCAGGGTCAGAAAAATATGTACAAATGTAGCACCTCGCTGATTGACAGAAAAACCTCAGTTCTGGCACTGGGAATCTTGTTTTCTTGACAGCACTTTGTTTTAAAGCTGGAGGCAGAGAAATGTCTTATGCATGTCCTTAAACTGGAAGGCCTTTTGTTCAGGATACTTATACCATTTGCAGATAATGATGTGCATAGCAGTTTCAGCTGTCTGCATATGCATTTTTATGTTTTTTTATGACAGCTCTGCGTACTGAACTAAAAGGCCATTTAGAACTGTCAGGCACTGACAAGCATTACCCTTTACATTTACAATTCTGTTAGCGTGCATTGTCAGGTGGGCTCACCAGACTGCAGAAATGTGATTTCCTTTGAAACCTATGTATGACTTTAATTTAATACAGCAGCCTCAAAAAAAAAAAAAGACAGAGTGTGAGCCCAAGAGAGCTTTATTAAGTATTCTTTTTCCATTAATCTCCTACTTTTTTGTTTTTATAAGACCCTTCCTTTCTTCCTCGTCTTCTCTCTTCCTTTTTCTCTTCCTTCTCTCTTTCCATTATTTATTCTTTTCTTCATTCTTTACTGTGACATCCTTCATGTCATGTAGAAGAGAAGCCAGGCTAGGGAAATGACCTGACCTGTCTGAGCCAAGCCAGACCATCTCTAACTTTCCATATGGCCTGAGGTTAATTTTCAGTCAAACCCATTTTTTTAAAGATGTTGGGCTCCGTGTAGGGCTGGGTGAATATTCAGGACCTGGATAGTGGGAGCATGGAAAGAATCTACTCTAATGACTTATCATTATCAATACCGCCTGTCTCTGGGACTCCATTTCCCTCCCCAGAAAACATTGTTTTCAACAGCGTGGAGAGCCTGTCCTATAAAGGACATTGATGTGTACAGTCTAAGAGGCAGGAAAGCAATGTGGTTTTGCACTGCAGGATTTCATAGTCCACCTGGGGTGGCTGCTGTGTGTGCATGAAACAGAGAAATTTCAACACAAACTATGCTGAACTGAAATGCTCATATGTAGGTGCTGAACTGAAACAGATTTACCCAAAGGCAATGAAGTTTGAGCTTCAGGGAGTTCCTCTCACTTGCCTGACCTATATGCTCTCTGGAGGTGGCTTGGGAGCTGATGAGAGTTCTAGGTGCAGAGAAGAAGCTGAGTTGCTAACAGGTAGCAGTTTTATATGAACATAGCTGATCAATTGCTTAAAGAGATCACAGGATAAAAAAGGCACTGAAATCTCCAGTCTCCTTTTTGTAACCTTTGTATTCATAATTTTGTATTCTTTATTTTATAAAGGATTCCGCATATTGTATATGCCTCAAATTCCATAACTCTGGACCTGCCTCTGGTTCTGACAGCAGGTCCTGTAAGGGGTTCAAAAAGTATTGATCTAGTTTGGGCAATCAGGGTAGGTTTTTGTTGGTGGTGATGGGTTTTGTTGTTTTTTTTTAAGTTTGTCTTCACCTAGCCCTTAATAAAGCACAGGATTTGGCTAGTTAGAGAGAAGTAGGCCATTGTCAGTGAACAGAGGGAGCTTCAGGAAAATAATGGTCTACAAGTAAAATTGTGAGACCAATGTTTTTGACAATCGACAAAATATTTTTTACTTTCTAAAATTGAGATATCCATGAATCACGACATGCACCAGACTGAAGCGCATGGCTAGATAAATTTTACCGTGCTTAATTAAAGCCGTGGAATCACACCCAGATCAAGATATAGAACATATCCAGCCCCCCAGAAGTTTCCTGACTTCTGAGTATGAAATTCATAATCCCCTCTGCCAAGTTTTTCAGAAAGGCACGGTAGGGCATACTGGGAATGCTGAATTTGGTATCAGGAGGTCATAGTTTGTGTTGACCTCCTAATGCTAAGACTGTTCAGAAAGATAATTCAACCCCATGGTATGGGGAGTTGCCTCCCTTCCTTTCTTCATGCTGAAGATCGGGAACACCCTAGCACCCTGATTGCCACGTCCAGCTTTACATGCGGGTAGCAAAGTGTTATGTGTTATCTAAATGGAGACTTGGAATTTCACTGATGCCTGCAGGTTCCCGTTTTAGGTCATAGGCTATGGACTAAGCATTGCCCTTTGCCTTCGGTTCTTTGAAGAGTCCTACTTGCCACATTCAGTCTGGGAGGGGTTTGCATCAAGTTCCAACAGTTTTCTTTCAATCTGCTAATCAGTAGCTTTCATCTCTGGCAAAAAGAGGTGGAATGAGGCCCACAGGCTCCTAATGAAGGGTGGAGGAGAGAAAGAGAACTCTAATGGGGGAAACAGAGCAGGAAGGGGGATGGGGAGTGCAGGTCAGAAGACTCCAGCTCTGCCATACACCTAGGCTGCCTTCCCCAGCCCCACTGTGAGCCAGGCTGGTTGAAGCCCCCTCCTGGAGGAGAAAAGGTAGAAAAGAAAACAAAATCCATACAGTGCACTCCTCCTCAGCCCCTCCTCTTCTGTCTCCTCTGTGGCACTAACCTCGAATGCCCTGCGGGAACCAATTACAGTATTCTAATGAGTGCAGTTTCCAATAACTGCGTTTGGCGGGCCTGTTACTGCCTCATCCACATGCTGACCGCCACCACCTCATCTCAGATCACCTTTCCCAGAGATGAGGGCGCCTGCCTGGTGCTTACAAGCTGGCTGGGCGTCTCCCTGCAGAGTCACCAGGGATGGGAGACCATAAGGACAGCCCTGGGGATGCTTGTGTTTGCAGAATGCAAAGGACTGTGGGCCATGCCAGCAAGGGAATAAACCAGTCAGGTTGGTAGCTTCACCTGCTTGAAACAGTCTTTGGAGACTAAAATGAAAAGCCACTTTTAAAAAAAGTCCCAATGGCCTGGATATGATTATAGAGAAGGGGTAAAGTGTCGTGGTTAAGAGCATGGATAGAGGAGTTAGCAAGACTTACCTGAGACTAATGTCTCCATCACTTCCTTGCTGTGTGACTTCCAGCAAGTTACTTAATTCCTAAAATGAGCCTCAGTTTCATCATCTATAAAATGGGACTAATAAGAGCACCTACCTTTTACAGTGGTTGTAAATGTTTAAAGAAGAGTCAGTATGCGAAGCTCTTAGCACTTTGTCTTGGCTCACTGACTAAAATGGAGCTATTATTATTCTAATACAACTTGGTCTAATAAAGATGAAAAAAAATATAAAGAACATGAATTCTTGTCACTCACTGGCCAATCCCTTTCCACTCTCTCTGGCTCTATTATTGTCTCTGCCCGGGTCCAGTCCCAGCACTCTATTCAGCAATTGTATCCACCTCTATTCTATGCCGCCGTTACAAACGTGATAAATCTCCATGTACTTAGAGGTAAACGATCTCAGACATAACAAGTAAGAAAGGTACATTTTTATCCATGATGTACGTGTACATGTACATATGTAGGTATGAAAATGTATAAAAAGGAGTTCCCACTCCAAGTGAGGAGTGGGAATGATGGGGATGGAACAGGAAAGGAGGTAATTTCACGTTTTACGCTGGTTACTCCTAGATTGTCCAAATCTTTTAAAACAAGAGTGTATTCACACCTTACATGTGCAATTAAAAAAAAAAGAGAGAGAATAAAGATGTGTTTAAGTGGCCCAAAGTTTAAGGTTGTGGTATTGTTGCTATTTGGGGTCCCAGATGTTCCCCATACCCTGCAGCCCTCCCCACTGAGCCACTCCACAGCCCCTCTTGCAAAATAAAATAGCCACCCCTTCCTTATGTGTCAATTATATCTCAATTAAAACAATATTATCGGGCTTCCCTGGTGGCGCGGTGGTTGAGAGTCCGCCTGCCGATGCAGGGGACACGGGTTCGTGCCCCGGTCCGGGAAGATCCCACATGCCGCGGAGCGGCTGGGCCCGGGAGCCGTGGCCGCT
>NC_041221.1:152347551-152386338 GCF_002837175.3 Physeter macrocephalus
GAGCCTGCGCGTCCGGAGCCTGTGCTCCGCAACGGGAGAGGCCACAACAGCGAGAGGTCCGCGTACCGCAAAAACAAAACAAAACACTATTATCTATTGATATTTTTTTAAGAAGAGCAAAACAGCCACCCTTTACCACTCTGCTACTTGTTACAAGTCCTTCTTTCTTATAAGTTTACTCAAGCTTCTGATCCTTTACCCATTGATCGTAAGGATCTGGGAGTTTTATAATCCTTTAAAGTGTTTTCTAAAAAGTGACAGAGGATGAGGAAGAGAGATTGTCTCCTAATTTGTCTCCGAATTATAAAGAAAATCCAGAATTACAAATAGATCATTTGGGAAGTGACTGTGTCTTTGTATGGACAGTTGAGAATCTATGGAAACATTTCTTTAACTATTTGGCTCCCTTATCCACAGGCGTCTCTTCTTCCTGCTCACCAGGCACAGGAAGGAGACTGCGAGGCAGTATTGGTCGGTGCTGGCAATTAAAGATCAATACCAAATGCAGATAAACATTCCATGCCAAGACAGTGAGAACTAGGAATGGGTCAGCAGAAATCTGATGGGCACTCCCTGTGCACAGTGCTTTTCTTAGTTTGCAATTAGACATTCAAAGTCAGTAGAGCAGACAGCAGGTGCCTTAGGGAGTTTGTGTTCTGTCTGGTCCTCTAAGAACGTGAAAGACCACAGAGCTTTTTTGCTGTCTGGAAAGAAGACCAAATCCACAGAACCTTGGTGTATGGGGTGAGGGCAAGATGGCAGGCCTGCTGAGAGTCCAGCAGACGATCACCTCACCCTTTCCCACCTTCCAGTGATTCTGCCTTCCTGACCTGGCAACTTTGCACAGGCTGTTCCTTAAGCCTCTAACGCTCTTCTTCCAGTTCACTGTCTCACACTCCTGCTTGCCCTTCAAGCTTCAACTCCTAAACCTTCTGCTTAGCCTTGACCTGTCTGAATGCTCATCCATTATAAGTTTGCTCCCTTGTTATTTTTTTCTCATAAACCCAAGTTATTTCCCTTTACAGTACTTATCAATCACAATTTGTAATCGTGTATTAATTTGTTTATTGAATTTATTTAATGTCTGTCTTCCCAAGATTATTAAGCTCTTTGAGTATAGGACTCTGAATTGTTTTATCTCCTTGTTCAGTGCTTAGCACAGTGTTTGGAGTATAGTAGATGCTCAATAAATATTTTTGGCTAAAATAGTAAATTAACTAAATAATTGAATTAATTGATTACTATAGGTGTCTTATAACAAATCCTTATGTCTTTATTTTCTCTGCTCTGTCTCCCTGAAAAGTCTTCTTCATTTGTCCAAATCTTCCTCAGCCTCAAAAGGCAACAACAACAATAGGGATAAAGTTGATGATATTAAATACCTTCTCGACCCTGTAATGTAAGTTTAAATGTGTAAACTTATTTGATCTTTATAACTCTATCGTTATTATCAAATATCAAAGCACAGGCACTCAAAGATCTTCCAGGAATGCAGTGATTCAGCAATCTGCATCTGAGAGCCCCAGGTTTGCCAGGGGAATTGAAACAGTGAGGACAGTGGCCTGACGTTTTGTGATTTGTATGTGGTGTCTCTCCAGTGTGTCTGTATTTTGAAGTCAAGGGCAGTAGCTGTGGCTTTCTTGCTTTTGTAATTCTTTCCCAGCACTCTGGATCTGCTGGATTCTGCTGAGGAGGGAAGAGCAGACAGACATTTGGTACTGCTTTTCTGATGCTTTCAGTTACTTGGTCCTTGGGGAGTTATAGGTAGGGAAGAAGCATGGGATACACAGTAGCCCTAGGCTATTAAGACATAAGGTGGGTGTTAGAGAAAGTAGTATGATTTGTGAGGCAGTAAAAGTTATTACTGCCCCCCCCCCCATTTAGGCATCCCACCTCCATCTTCGCCATAAGCTCCCAAAGTACAGAGATGAAAGGGAACGGTGTCTTCGGGGGCTAGTCTGCTGTGCACAAGCAGCCCTGCACGGGGAGCTCAGCATCTACAATGAGAGCCTCAGTTTCTTCATCTCTGAAATGGACATAAGAATATTTCCCATCCCGTAAAGTTTCTTGAGGTTTCAGTGGAATAACATGTATGAAACTTATCATGGTGCTTGATAACAATATCACATTTTCAACAGGCATTAGTTATTATGTGTATTGCTTATTTGCTCAATGTCTGAAGTTAAGCATGAGTCTAAATTCAAACCCAGATCTTTCTGATTCCTAACTGCATTCTTTTCAAATCACCCCTGATCGCTTCTCGGCCTTTTGGCTAAGATCAAGTGAAATCACCCCTGATCAATTACAGGACTATTTGCTTATACTGTGAACAGAGAGGGAGGAAAGGGAAGATTAATTAAGAAAGAGTCATAAAAAAATTCACTGAATATCGAATGGATGTAATATTAACATACGTAATTACTTCTCAACTTCAGAAGTTGTAATATCAAATATAAAAATCATGTCAGCTTCAGTCTTTTTCTCATTGTAGATTCAGACCATTACATTAATGACTAACTTTTTGAGCTGCATAATTTTCTCTTGGAAAGATACCTTTTTTGGGAGCTAAGCACAGAAGCCCTTTCCCAGGCACACCCTGAACTTGAGGGAGGAAGGGGAACATCCCTGTTGAGTCCATTCCCCTCCCCTCCTACTGCCCTGATCATCAGCGAGTCCACTCCCTTTGTGAGGAAACAAAGGCAATCAATCACACAGGCAGCCAAGTCTAGCCTTTGGCTGGGCTGTGGAGTTGGCTCCCAGGACTTCGCTGGGAGCTGGGAGTCCCGAGTGCGTGACCCCATGAGTGTCCGTGGTTCAGATGCTGCTCCAGTAATCACCAGCATCTGGGCGTTGGCTCATTCCTGGAGAAGAGGTCCCCAAGTATCTTGAAACTGGGCCTTTGTTCACTTTAAACAGAGGCCCTCACTCCCATCTTTCTTTTCTTGGCTCTCTGGTCTGAACCTTCATCTGAGAGACAGAGTACAGCGTCTGTGGGAACCACCCTTTGAAACCCTCTCCCTGGCATTAAGCCAGTGTCTCCTCCCAAGAGGAAAGAAAAGAGAGATATCCCAGGGAGATTTGCCATGTAGCATGCAAGTCTAGCATCTTCCAAGGTTCTTCCCTCTTTTCAGGACCTCAGGATAGAGTTGGATCGAGGAGAACCCCATTTCTCAGACTCGATGTTAAGGGGCCTGCACAATGTCACAATTGCTGTTAAATGAAACCAGAAGTGGTATTCTCTTTTTATAGCCTTCGGAAACAATGAACAGAATGGGAGGAAAAGAAGGTAGTTTGGCTTTTTTCCTTTTTTTTCTTATTTTTCTTTTCTATTCTTGCCCATCCCTTCTTTCAGGCCCTCCCACTCCTTCTTCTCCCCTTTCATTAAGTGTCACCTGAGCTGCTCTGAGCACTCCCTTCCCAAAGTAGGTGTTTTCTCTGGACTTCTCTTCTCTCCCTATTCCTATGTCACATACAAACTTTTTACCTGCCCTCTGGTTCTTTCCTTCTGTTAGCTCTGACTCAGCCAACTAATTATGGAAACACAATTTTCTATTTGTTTATCTGTTATCCCATCCCACAAAAATGCCAATAAGTTTAAGATGGGCTGACTTATTGTTGAGGCTACATAAAATAAAATCTTCAAAAGATTGGCAGTCTCCTTGGAGAGAGGTCTGTGTGATTCCACTTGGGAGAGGTATACCTTGAATCCCGAGGTGTTCTGCACAGAGAAACTAAACAGTGCTTTTGTTCCCCTCAAATCAAATCAATCCTTGCCTGGGACAAGCATAAAATTAGAGACCCATGTACCATCTGTCCAAAAATGTAAGTTATAACAGCTAACCATTAATAAAATGCCTTTGCCTCCCAATTTGACAAACAGATCTTCATAATATCCTATAAAGCTATCTTCTAATTTAGAATTCGTGGACTCCTTGGAATTAGCTTCAGAACATGGAAGAGCAAGGAGACTTGACCCATGGTGCCTGGTCTGCAATCCCGCTCTCTTCTCATCACACGCCCAATGCTGTCCCACATCAGGAGGGTCTTCATATGCACTTTGATACCCTGGGCTTAGTCCGTTACCTCAACAACTGCCCCTGCTCAGCCCTTGTGATGCATATGTTTGTGCATATGTTCCTGCAGGACAGCAGACTAAAGCAAGACTAATCAGATTCTGAAAGTGGGCTGAGCCATTTGGGCAGAAAATTTCAAAGTCCTTGGTACCCAGAGTACAGTCTAGAAGGAGGCATGGATGACACATTCAGTCTAGAAGGAGGCTCCAGATGGCACATTCGCATGACCCTGTGGACAAGGTCCAAGGCGGGGACCTTCTGAAGCTCAGGGCACCGGACAGGATTCTTCTTGCCCAAGTCTAATGGTGCACTAACCCAAAGGGCCAATAGTCCCTGTTACATCCATGCACTTGCTATGAAGCTGCTTCTAATATGGGCAACTCTACTTTGGATGCTCTAAGTTGTTTAACTCCAGAGACTGTTGATTTAAGAATGGTTAATGAAGCATATGAGTTCACATTAAGATAGTTGATCCCTCCTGAATAGCACTGACCAACACGTAGTAGGTATTTAATAAATGCATTATGTATAAATAAATGAATGACCTACTAGAATTTTATAAGCAGTTTCACATATAAAAGGAGTGACCAAGAGTGGACATTTTAAACACTAATAGTAGATGAGAGAAACTTTAATTGATTTGTAAACTTTAAAAAGAATCTGGTTATTAGAGGTAACCCCTCTATAATAGCTGAAAATACAACCTGTTCCTACCTGCAACACGTGCATGGCTACATCCATAGTCCAGAGAATGTATGCACAATGCTACTGAATCAAATATTTTTAGAGCAGGATTTCTCAACCTATTGTCACTACTGACATTTGGGGTGGGATCGTTCTTCTTTGTGGGGAATACTAATGTGCATTGTAGGATATTTAGCAGCATCCTTGGCTTCTACCCACTAGATGCTGGTAGCATTGCCTCCCAGTTGTGACAAGCAAAAGTGTCTCCAGACAGTGTCATGTTCCCTGGGTGGGGGTCAGGGGAAACCACCTCTGGCTAAGGACCATTGTTCTTTAAGAAGTGATTCTTTTCTTTTGAATTTTCTTTATTTTTTTATATAGCAGGTTCTTATTAGTTATCCATTTTATACATATTAGTGTATATATGTCAATAGAGACACAGATGTAAGAACTGATTCTATATAGCTTGGCATCACTTGTACCCAGCCAGAGTTAACACCAAGCAGAACCCACAACAGGCTCCAGTTACACCCAGATTTATTGTCAAAGGAAAATGAGAGTCAAGGGAAATCAAAATAATGTTGTATCAGTTTGCTTTGTTTCATCTGTCTCTAAGATTTTATAGCAAATGGCGACTTTAAGCTAAAAGATGAAAATGTAGAGTAATGATGTTTAAATCTCTTATAGCAATAGCTCTACTAATTTCTGTTCTTTGTTTTTTCAGTGCTAGGGAATGAGCCAATGTGAATGTGCTAAAAGTTCAAAATTAGCATGAGGATGAGAAACAGGATGAGAAAGCATATGCCAAAAACATCTCTACTCTAGCCTCACGTAAGCTCTTTTGGGGGGACTCAGGAAAGGATTATGTGGTACAGAGGCAGCCCCCCTCTGTTTCCATGGAATTCTCTAGGTCTTTTTTCTTCTTCTGGTCCTCCCATCTCTGCGTCTTCCTATATTTCCTATATCAAAGCAGGACGTTGTGACTTAGTGACTTAGCAGTGTGCGCGTGTGCTTGTCATGACTTGCTGAAACCAGGACTTCATGAAGTTTCAGCCTGTGTGGCTGTAAGTGTTCTTTTGGGTCCAGGAAAACCCCAGGATGCAATTAAGCGTATTTACTTGTTTTACAAGGACAAAAAAATATTTATGCATGAGAACACACCATTTTGCTTCTTCCCCACTTTTTCTGAGCAGGAAAGGATTATTTCTTGCTAAGTTAGCTTCCAGAATCTGTTTTTGTTGTTTTTTGTTGTTGAGAATCTAGTTAGTAAAATTAAAGAAAGACTTAATTTAAACTATATAATAAAAAGCAAGAGTGGGTAGGGGATGGAAGAAATACATTGACCATGTATCCGTGGAAATGCCTAGAAGAAGAAAAGGAGGGAGACAGAGATTTGGGGGAATAGCTGCCATACGTGTGGAGTACACTGTTGATGATCAAAAATATTTTTAATCTAAAAAATATTTTTAAATTTATTTTTTTAATTTTAAAAGTATTTTTAAGTATTTCATCACATGTTAAGACTACTTGGAGTAAAAAAATAGAAGTTCTTTTAATTAAAGTTTAGCTACAGAATTGAGGATTTTTTTTTTTCTGATTTAAATAATACTAGGTCAGCCAAGACTGAGCCATCTGGGCTCAGGGCTAATTCATGGGCTACACTTGGAAGTGACTGATTGTAGTAACTTCCCTGTCAGGCTAATCTTCACACCTACTGTGAGGCTGTTATTTTACATCTAATTCCTCTCTTAATTTGGTGTCTTGGACAAGAGGGCTAAAGAAAGATTTGTCAGTCAATGTACAATCCACCATATCATTCATGAAATACAGATTCATTAATGACCATCATGTGATGGTGCTGTGTGATATTTTGGTGACAAAAAGGAGAGGGAGACCGGGCCTCTGCTCTCAAAGAGCTTATGGTCTTCTCTGTAAGTAATTTGTTGATAAGTACATATGGTGACCCCCATATAAGCTAAATGTGTGTGGTCAAATGAACCTGGTATTGTCATAACAATAGAACTTATTCCAAAATTGTACATAGCCCTCTGCAGAATCATTAAGATTTGTAGAATTTTCCAGTTGAATTAGATTGGTGTATATTATGTGAATAACTTTGTTAGAACGATTCCAGTCCTCACAATTTTTGGACATCTCTAAAATAACATGATTCAGAAGATATTTATTACATGTTTATTACATTCTGTCCTTTCCTTGCTAAATCTGATATGGCTCCAGCTATGAACAACACATCTTTCTAACATGATGACTCAGACTCAGAATCAACACAATTTCAGGAGCAGGAGAGGCAGATGAAAAACTGCCTCACTGACGCATGCCCTCTGTTGTGTTTCAGCCTGATGCCACATCAAACTTAAAGTCTTTTTACTGATCCTTAAACTAACCATGGGAAGGAGCCTTCTATTTTCCCCTCTGGGTCTGGAGACATGCTATATTCCATTTGCAGCCTCTCTGATTTTTCATCTAAAGCTCTTTCCTTGCCTTGGATATTGGCTAACATTTTCCACTGGTCAGAAACTTTGTTTATACAGCTGATCAAGTTAACGGTTCATCTCCTCTGCTCCGTAGGCACTCCAATTCTACCGTCATCATCACCTGGATTGGCTATTTTACTTGGCAGAATTATTTCAGTTATCCAAGATAACCAAATTGGATTGGTGATCGATCAGTTTGTTCAGCAGTCATTCCAGTAAATAAAACCAACTAGGTTCCAAATGGTTGAATTGTTATTACAGTAGAGGCACGATGTGAATCAAAGCTTAGAGACCTCAGGGTATTTCATAAAATCCTACTCTGCAACCAGATGTTTGTCCTGTAATATATACCGTATACCAGAGACCCATATGTTTCCGCCTTTCTTGGTGGAAATAGCTAGTTTTCTGTGATACATAGATGAGAAATACCACCATTTATAAAAGTTGCCCTTGAAAACCTCATTTTTTTTCCATTTATTCATTTTTCTATTTACATTTCTGTATAAAATGCTGGTATGAAAGGTGTATGGCAGGTCATCATAATCTTTGCATTGATTTTGCAATCTTTGCATTGAACACAGAAGATTGAGTGTTGAGTCATAAATAAATGAACTTAGTTTTTAAATATCTTGTTGGAAGGGAAAGATGAATTTTTTTTAACATTTTTATTGGAGTATAACTGTTTTACAATAGTGTGTTAGTTTCTCCTTTACAACAAAGTGAATCAGTTATACATATACATATGTTCCCATATCTCTTCCCTCTTGCGTCTCCCTCCCTCCCACCCTCCCTATCCCACCCCTCTCATGGTCACAAAAAAGAAGCTTTTGATAATATCAAACATCCGTTCATTAATAAAAAGCATTCGCAGGAAATGAGGAATATAAGGTAACTTTCTTAAACTGATAAAGGCTGTCTTAAAAAAAAAAACACCTATTAACACTAAACACAGTTAAAGATGAAACAATGAAAATTTTCCTCAAGATCAGGAATGAGATGATGGTACCTACGACCGTCATTTCTATTCAGCATTATAACAGAGATCCCAGCCAGTATAGTAAGGTAAGAAAAAACTTTTTATGGCTGAGTAATATTCCATTGTATATATGTGCCACATCTTCTTTATCCATTCATCTGTTGATGGACACTTAGGTTGCTTCCATGTCCTGGCTATTGTAAATAGAGCTGCAATGAACATTTTGGTACATGACTCTTTTTGAATTATGGTTTTCTCAGGGTATATGCCCAGTAGTGGGATTGCTGGGTCATATGGTAGTTCTATTTGTAGTTTTTTAAGGAACCTCCATACTGTTCTCCATAGTGGCTGTGTCAATTTACATTCCCACCAACAGTGCAAGAGGGTTCTAAGGGACAGTTTTAATTCTTCCTTTCTGATCTGTATATCATTTGTTTCGTTATCTTGCCTTATTGACCTGGTTAGAACTTTAGGTCTATGTAGCATAAGCTACATAGACCTATGTAGCATAAGCATAAGCTATGTAGCATAAGCATATGCTTCTGTGTAGCATAAGTTTGAAGCATAAGCTTCAAACTGTATTTTTCAAAAAAATAAATACCGAATTCTAGAGAGAGCTTTGCTACTGACTTGCTATGTGAGCTTAAAATATTTTGTTTTGCACTTTCATTTCCAGTAGAATATAAGTAATAATTATGCCCCTCTCCATCACCAGAATTATAATGAGAACCAAATAGAACATTGTATATGGAAGCCCTTTCTGAAGTCTGAAAAGGTATTAAAAGGCATGGGAGTGTGAACAGGGTTCCCTAAATCGTGGGATGCATAGCTGGTGAGATGAGAGACATACTACATTGTTCAGGGTTTCGCTTTAGGAGATGGGCATTAAACTGTGTTGAACTACATAGTGAGAACGTTAATCCTTTTTCAGTTCTCAGGCACCCTTTCTGATTCCTAAAAAAGAGCAAGTCTTGCTTTGGTGCTAGCATGTCTCCAGCACATCTTTAACACTTACTAATCTCCCTTTCCTTAAAGGGAGAGCAGCCCTCAGGCACAGAGCCTAGAACAGGCACATAATTGAGCTAGACTTTAATAACATGGTTCAGTTTTCCTTGCTCAGGTATTTTTGTGGTAAACTCTTTAATGGCATGTGGTAATGTTTTTCCATTAATAGCAGTAATATAAAGTTTTATTTCTATGCAACTTTAAGTGGGGAAAAAAGAGCCATTTTAAAGAAAAATATTAAGTAAATAATAGTCAAGTGATTTGTGAATTTGACAGAAATTGTGAAAGCGAGATGAACATGTTTAAAGTTTGGGAATGTATACACTAGTGAGCATAATACATAGGCCAAGACCTAATGTGTTTGTCATTGAGATAGTTAACACTTTTTAATGTACCTTTGGACCTTTGGGCGGAGCACAGGCTCCGGACGCACAGGCTCAGTGGCCGTGGCTCACGGGTCCAGCCGCTCTGCGGCATGTGGAATCCTCCCAGACCAGCGCACGAACCCGCGTCCCCTGCATCGGCAGGCGGATTCTTAACCACTGCACCACCAGGGAAGCCCCCCTCACCATTCTTGAACAATCCTTACAGGGAAACCGTGGGGGGAATAAGGGAAGAAAATTGGAACTTTCAGCTGCCATTTTAACTTCCACTGATAAAGTCATCCATTGAGACAATCTGGGCACTGGAATCCAACTGTAATCTAAACTTTTCAACATTAAAAATTGGCAGAGTTGACTGTGCTAAAGAGACAGCCCCCTCCTCAAGAGTCTAGTTTGTGTCATTAACCTTGGAAAGGGAACCCAATACACAGTGATTGACCTGGTGCATTCAGACACACATATGTAGTACATCAACCTCATTCAGAATGGGCTTCAACACTTTGATGAAATACATCTTGCGCCATCCTCTAGAGACCATATGAATCCACAAACAATTACAATTTAAAAAAAAACTGTGGGTAAGTGAATCCCCTGTGATCAGAGTGTTTTCTCACCATTTTTCTATTTTCTATTTCTTTCTTTCTCTTTTTTACCCTCTCTCTCACGATTGAAAAAGAAGTAGAAAAATCTTCAAACAGTTGTGTCAGAACAAGAAGGGCATTCTGTGGCATGGAAAATTTGTTGGTTGGTTTTAAAAATACTATTTCTAAAAATGTATAGATGAGCTCAATTTAGAAAAAGTGGGGAAAGCACATGCTGACATGCAGTCAGCTTGGGAGCCTATTTTTCCTCTATAACGTTGTGCTAAGTAAAATCTCAAAGTAATGATTTCCTTTTGTTAATAAATCTTGTTCGAAGTGAGGAAGTCTTGAAGGAGAAGAAATAATAGTAAAAACACCACTAGGATCATCTTCATTCCTTTCAGATGTGTTCAACTCCAACTCAGGAAAAGTAACTGAGCCCCTTATCCCAATATCTAATGCTACGTCTCCTGTGGGGTTTTTTTTTTTTAATTGGTATATCTTTTTTTCCTACAGACTTCTAGCCTGTGTTTATATAATTATTGTTGCAAATCTAGGTATTTGATACTTTAATAACATATTATTGCACTTTAAGGAAAATACACCCACTGTACTATCCTTCTTGCCTGGGTGTAGAGCTCCTCTCTAGAGCAGATGTTCTTGGCTGCTATGAAAGGGCTTTAGAATGCTGGATTCAGATGAAGCTTGGAGGCGAGTGCCAATTATGTCTTATGGTGTCAGTGCCCAGTTACAACACTCATAGGACCAGCTTTTTCTATTATTTTTAATTTTTTTGATTTTAATTATTCCCATGTATACTTCAGGACTCTCATTATGGAAAGCCAGGATTAGAATTGCTACTATGTTTTTTGCCTAAACAGTCCAGGGAATTTTTCATAGTCTGAAAAAAATTTTAGGAGTATTGGGAATGTCTTAAAACAAACAGAACAAAAGAAAACAAGAAAAAAACCTCTCCCATAGCCTGGTCGCTGATGACTAAAAGTATGTTTTTTATGTCTGGCATGCCACAGGTTTCTAATAAATTTGTGATGAATGAATAAATACACTAACACCACTTTTCTATCTTTTTTTTTTCTTTACTTCAGTCACAAGCCTTCCTTATTTCTACCATTCTTGGGGTCTGCAGCCATTTATATTTGTGTTCCCTAAAATAAGTGAAATAGTGGCTCATTCACAGGAGGGCTATTTAATCTTTTAACGTACACCTCCGTGCTCTTCCCACATTATTATTATCACATTTACTTAATGCAGAGACAATGGAAATAAATTTGTTGGGAATTTTGCAGAGATTTTATTTTTTGGTTATTTGTTTGACAGCCAACCATGGGCCCACAGACGAGATTCAGCCTGCCTTATGTTTTTATAAATAAAGTTTTATTGGAACACAGTCACACTTATTAGTTTACATATCATCTAAGATGGCTTTGGTGCCACAATGACAAAGTTCAACAATCATGTCAGAGACCAGATACCCTGCAAAACCTAAAGTAATTATTATCTGGCCTTTCACACAAGAAAAATTTACTGACTCTTAGACTATAGGCGGAATTTTAGAGGTAGACAGGAGTTAGTATTGCATTCTTGAAATTCTTTTTAGAGTGTTTGTTAATTCAAAGTTTGGCTTTCTGTTGACTCAACAGAAAGACAGGCTTGTCTTTATAATAAAGTCTTAATATAGCATGGAAGTCAATATATCAGTTCATTAGTACTAAGTTTTTACTCTGATTTTTAATAGTAATAAAAATAGTAATAATTGTGACAAAATGCTCCCTTTTTTGATGGAGTAACAGAAATAGTCTTTCCTGGGATTGCTGTGGTAAAATTTGCATTCATAGAAATAAGTGGCAACCCCTTGTATCAAGATTAAATCAAATGGGAACTTCTCTGGTGGCTCAGTGGTTAAGAATCTGCCTGCCAATGCAGGCAACACGGGTTCGAGCCCTAGTCCGGGAAGATCCCACATGCCGTGGAGCAACTAAGCCCATGTGCCACAACTACTGAGCCCACGTGCTGCAACTACTGAAGCCCGGGCACCTAGAGCCCGTGCTCTGCAACAAGAGAAGTCACCGTAACTAGAAGCCCACATACCGCAACAAAGAGTAGCCCCTGCTCGCCACAACTAGAGAAAGCCCGTGCACAGCAATGAAGACCCCACACAGCCAAATGTAAATACAAGTAAATAAATAAATAATAATAAAAAGATTAAATCAAATGTATGAATGACACAGTCAGTTTGTACCTTCCTTTCCCCAAGTGATTCCGTTTCGCCTAACAGTGATCCAGTGGGTCTGAAAGATTTAGAAATCTTCTGTGTCCTGGAGATCAGTACTATTACACCTGCTTAAGTGCTAAGGTATTTTCTGGCAGGAGTAGCAAAATGCGGTATCTAAACATGTGAATGCTACTGTCAGAGACTTGCTGGCTTACTTGGGGGACTGTACTGTTGGGAGAAAAAAATCATGTGGCAAGGAGGGTGATTCGGTTTTCTCCACTGCTTCCCAGCCAAGCCCCTTGGGCTATGTGTTTCCACTCACCTTATGTGATGGCTCTGGGCCAGTGAGCCTGTATGCATGACAAGATGCACGACAGCATCTTGAATCTTGCTAGGTGCAAGAGGGAGCCCTGGGTACAGCATTGGAAAGAAAAGAAAGGGATTTGGTCAGAGTAGTCCACCGCCTCACTCAAGAAAATAGAGCAATAATTAATTACCATTTTATTTGTGTCTTTTGTATGTTAAGCGCTGAACTAATTAAATGTGCGCCATAACTTACGCCAGCTAATTGAGTCCTACCCAAAATTCAAACGTGTGTTGTTATCTACATTTAAAGATGAAGAAACTGAGACTCAGAGTGGTTAAGTAATTAGTCCAAGGCCACACAGCTTCTAAGTGGCAGAGCAAGGATTAGGCTCCAGAGACTTTGTTCTTTTAAAAGCTAAGTGATGGACTTTTGGGGAAGGATTGGGTTTCCTTAGTGGGTGATGTCATTTGAACTCTGAACTGAAGGTGTTTAATATTAAAACCCCCTCTTCAAGGAAGTTGTACTATCGACCTTAAGCAAAAAGAACTTTTGCTGTATTAAGAATAAGAACATTCTCTCTGTCCACCTAATTTGACTTTTCCCAGAAACCTAGGCTGCTTTTTGGTGTATGGTGATCCTTTCCCACTAACAGTCTTACATCCTAACATTAGAATCACACACAGGATTACTCTGCTTTTGACTATAGATCAGGTCACTTGAGGATGTTCAGCAATTCCCAGATTTTCAGGGGACAGGGCAGCAGCCCCAGAGTCTCCAACTTAAATGCAACATTTCCCAAGCCTCTCAAAAAACTTGTCTGCAAACCTATGTGTCTGCTCCTCCTGCCAAGCTGTAGGGAATGCTGGCCAGGCATCTACATAGGGAAAAGGAAATTAGAAATGGTGCAGAGCAGAGGGGAAACACACACACGCACACGCACACCCCAACCCATGTTAGGACCAAAGAAGCTCTCCCAGAACACTGGCCTAGGAGCATGTGTTCAAAAAGAGTAGGTGGTACTGACCTGCAACCCCAGAGGGTTTGTGGGCTGAGGCTCATTCCTTAAACTCCATGCTTGATTTCCAAGGCTCATACCTTGGAAACTGTCCTGGGTCTCAGGACAGTTGTGATTTCAGAGGAGTAGGTACAATCTTTTTGGGCCCCTGGGAGAAATGATAAAGGAAGCTGGGGGTCCTGTAAAAGGCCTGTGATCACCAGGATGGAGTGTGGTTTTTTTCCCAGAAGGAAGGAAGAGATACAGACTTCTCCCCAAATAATCATTACCGTTATTATAATGCACAGTGATTCTTGTTAGCAAAGGTCAGCTAGCATTTAAAGATCACTTTGTGCCAGGCAGTATGCTCAGCACCTTCCATGCACTATCTCATTAAATCTTCCCAACGGCCCTAAACACTAAGTGCTATCATTATTCTCATTTTAGGAAGAATTATTGAGGTCCAGGGCTGCCCTGGGCAACACGGCAGCCACTGGCCACATGTGGCTTTTGAGCACTTGAGATACGCTGTAAATGTAAAATACACACAGGATTTTGAAGACAGTACAAAAAGGAAAAAGGAAAAAAGCAAAATATCTTATTAATAAATTTGTAATATTACTGAAATGATAATATTTTAAGTATATTAGATAAATCAAAATATTAAAATTATCTTTTTAAAAAACTTTTTCTAATGTGGTTACTGGAAAATTGAAAATTACTTCCGTGCCTCACAGATGTGGCTTACTCTCTATTTCTATTGGACAGCTCTGGTCAAAAGGAGAGGTCAACAAATGAGGCCCACAGCCTGGTTTTACACAGCTTATGAGCTAAGAATGCTAGAATGATTTTTACGTTTTTAAAGGATTGTAAAATTAAAACAAAAACAATGTGGCCTACAAAGCCCAAAATGTTTGTTCTCAGCCCTTTCTGGAAAAAGCTTGCTGAGACCTGGTCTGGATGATTCAGGTCCAATCCAGGATCACTGACTCCAAAAACTGTGCTTTACCCACTCTGAATACTAGCTTTCTACTAGAGGCCAGACATTTCACAGAATCTTTATACACAGTGCCTTATTTAATCCCGAGATTAAATAAGATTAATGAATCATGTTTATTCATAATGTTACTCTAATACTACATACAACGAATAGTGTTATTATATCCATTTTGTAGATGAGCAAGCCAAGGCTTATAGAGGTTCAGTAGCTTGTCTTAAGTCACACAGCTAATAAATGATGGGACTGGAATTTGAATCCACTTCTTCCTGAAAGGTACACCTGTAGGCCCCTTGCTATCCTACCACTAAATTCTTGTTTAGTCAGGGCCAGCCTCTCCATGGATTAGCGCTGAGTTACCTACTCGCTGAGTTTTCTCTGTGATGGTTTGGTCTTCCATGAATCTAATCCAGGGCTCAACAAACTATCGGGGGCCCATAGGTCAAATTTGGCCCCGCTGTCTTTTATATACATATATATGTATATAAAATTAAAGTTTTACTAGAGCACAACCCTGCCCTTTTGTTTATGCATTGTCTACGGGTGGTTTCATGCTAAAACAGCAGAGTTGATTAATTACAAGAGAGACCACACATCCCACAAAGCCAAAAACATTTATTGTCTGGGCATTTACAAAGAAAGTTTGCTGACCCCTAATCTAACTCTTTTAGGACAGGGATCACATGTGACCCACAGGGCCCAGTACGGTGTGGGGTTAGCGAGGGCCCAATAAACATGGAGTAGGCGAGTGAGTGAGTGACGGGTGGGAGAAGAGAGTCTGGAGAGCACTTTCCTCTCTCCTCCTAGTTCAGAGCCCACTTTGTTAGTGCACACGTGTACTCACACCCCTGAGATGTTGCCATCTCTCTAATTGCTGATGTTGGGATTCACTCATATTCTTTCCCCACTTCCATCCCTGATAGTTGCTTGACCAGGGATGTGTGGATTACGTTTCACTTAAAATACACAGGGAATTTAAAATTAGAGGAAAACATGTTTGGCAAAACTGAAATACTTTGCAAACCATCTGGGATGTTCTCTTGTTTGCACTGGAGCTGAGTGCCACTGTCCTCCACGGAGAAATGATTTTCTCAAAACCCTCATTAGTTTCAGGACAATGGGACTCTTCACACTTAAGTAAAACCAACAGGAGTGTGCACTGTTGGCCTCACTATGGCTTGGGAAAGAAATTGGCAACCAACTGGTTGTAAAACACAGGTGGAGATTCAAGGATATTTTGGGGAGAGCCATGGCAAGGATTGTTGCGTGAGGCTGCCATGTGCCATTGCCAAACTGTGTGATAACTGCTACCATTATTGAGCATTTCCTATGTTCCAGGCACTTTTCTAAGCACCATCTACCCTTTACCTCAATCAGTCCTCCCAACAGCCATATGAGATGGATCCTATTATTGTCCACATGTCTAATCTGAGGATACTGAAAATTAGGCAACTTAAATAACTCCCAAGGCCACATAACTCATAAGTGGCAGAACCAGGACTTAAAGCCAGAACCAGGACAAGCTAACTCCAATGCCTCTGCCCCTTATTATTATTCTACATGAGACAGCCCATAAGTTCACCAGCTATGTTTCCCATGCCTTGTGACCTACAGCCGTGCTGGGCACATGGTAAGCACCAATAATTACTAATTTCCTCATTTAAATATTCAAAAATATGTACTTAAGCCTACTTTATGGCAGGCATGATGTTAGGTGATATTCAGTTGTGATCTAAGACAGGTGGCTTTAAATAAAATTTATTAATTAAAAGACATACCAGCTATCTCTGCATCTAGAAGATTCCAAACTCATGGAAGTTTTGTCCATTTTATTCTCTTTGCTTATCCATTTCTTCTTACTTGGAGGATGATTTGTTTTCTTATTTCTCTGTCCTTCTTGCTCTGCCCCTTCCCCCTCTCCAAAAATCCCAGTCCCAAAAACAGTCTACATAGTGTGAAAAAGATTTCTTAAACCACAGGAGTGATGTAACTCTAGGCCTGTTTCTTCTCTCTTACACACACAGAATATTGGATATGAGTGAGATTTTAAAAAATTGGTTTTCATATGTGATGAAAAGTGTGTCCTTTTTACCAGAACAAAACAACCCCTAATGCTGAAGCCTCCTTCCTGATAGGGTTGATTTCCAAAGATGAGGAAATCTGTGCATTGGACCACAGCCTCGAAACCAGTGCAAAAGACAAAGGGAAGCTATGGATTGGAAAGAGTTTCGATGTATAAGGTGAAGCTGGAGGCGCCTTTTGGGCTCTGGAGGCTGTGCTTAAAGACATGACCTGTATTTAGATGGGCAGCAGCCCAGAAGCCTCGCTTGCAATCCAGCTGATATGACAGGGTTTTTGCCATGGAAAGTGTTCGCATTGGAGTGTTTCTCAGCTAGTCACTAGCCATCAGTTACTTAAGAGTCAGATCTTGGCCAGAGGCCCCCGTTCCACAAAGTATGTCATTCTGTGTTCACAGAAATGGAGTTTACAGTCCTGCCACTAAATTAAAACTGGTGCTTCCAAATTAAAAGCAGACAGGACAGATGTGCAGGGAAGAAATGGAGACTCACATCTCTTGTGAATCAGCTAATCATTGTGCCAGAACTTGAAATCAGCTTTTCCTGTCGAGGCCTCAACTTAACCACACCTATGTAAACCGCATTAAATGAGGTGGAATGAACATTTTACCAGTTATTTTTTTCCCTCTGCCATCTGCAGAAGGATAAAGAGCTCAGTGAAAGTCCGAATCCCAAGGACTCTGCAACATGGGAGCACGGGGTCAGCACCTGAGAGTGACCTCATCCAGCTTGTCCCCCCGTTGAGCATTTAGGGCACGAGACAGTGGATGAGAAGCACGCAGAGCCAAGCCGGCCACTCATAGGACAAAGGGTGCAAACATGACCCCAAAGCTTTGGGGCCTGCATTCCTCAGGAAAATGATTAAAACTTAGGTTTTCCATACTTGACCTGCTGTCTTAATGTATTCATGATATAAAATTAGCTTTAATTTATCGAGCACTTACTGTATAAAATTTGAAAAACTTCAGTAGGATCATGTGACTCCCTGATTAAAATCCTTCAGTGGCTTCCCACTACCCTAATGATGAAGACCAACATCCTTTTTTGGGTCACCAAGCCCTGTAGGGTGTAGTTCCTGCCGCATCTGATATCCCTTCTCCCCTCCATCTCCAAGCTCCGACCCACTGAGTTTCTCCCCCACACCATGTTCTCTTCCACTTCAAGATACTCCCTCTGTGCAGTACTCTTCCAACCATCCTTTATCTATTAAAAATACTTTACATATACCATACAGTTCACCCATTTAAAGTGTACAGTTCCACGAGGGCTAGTATATTCACAAAGTTGTGCAAGCATCACCACAATATATATTATTTATTCATTTTTAATTTAATTTTTATTTTATATTGGAGTATGGTTGATTTACAATGTTGTGTTAGTTTCAGGTGTGCAGCAAAGTGATTCAGTTATACATATACATGTATCTATTATTTTTCAAATTCTTTTCCCATTTAGGTTATTACAGAATATTGAGCTATACAGGAGGTCCTTCTTGGTTATCTATTTTAAATATAGTAGTGTGTATATGTCAATCCCAAACTCCCAATCTATCCTTCCCCCACACCTTTCCCCTTTGGTAACCATAAGTTTGTTTTCTAAGTCTATGAGTCTGTCTCTGTTTTGTAAATAAGTTAATTTGTATCATTTTTTTAAGATTCCTCATATAAGAGATATCGTGTGATATTTGTCTTTCTCTGTCTGACTTACTTCACTTTGTATGACAATCTCTAGGTCCATCCATGTTGTTGCAAATGGTAGTATTTCATTCGTTTTTATGGTTGAGTAATATTCCATTGTATATATGTACCATGTCTTCTTTTTCCTCTGTCGATGGACATTTAGTTTGCTTCCATGTCTTGGCTATTGTAAATAGCGCTGCATTGAACATTGGGATGCGTGTATCTTTTCGAATTATGATTTTCTTCAGGTATATGCCCAGGAGTGGGCTTGCTGGATCATATGGTAGTTCTGTTTTTATATTTTTTAAGGAACCTCCATACTGTTCTCCATAATGGTTGTACCAATTTACATTCCTACGAGCAGTGTAGGAGGGTTCCCTTTTCTCCACACCCTCTCCAGCATTTATTTATTTATTTATTTATTTATTTATTTATTTATTTGCAGCATGGGAGCCTCTCACTGCTGTGGCCTCTCACCGTTGTGGCCTCTCCTGTTTCAGAGCACAGGCTCTGGATGCACAGGCTCAGCGGCCATGGCTCACGGGCCCAGCCGCTCCGCAGCACGTGGGATCCCCCCGGAGCAGGACACGAACCTGTGTCCCCTGCATTGGCAGGCGGACTCTCAACCACTGTGCCACCAGGGAAGCCCATCCAGCATTTATTGTTTGTAGATTTTCTGATGATGGCCATTCTGATTGGTGTGAGGTGATGTCTCACTGTAATTTTGATTTGCATTTCTCTAATAATTAGTGATGTTGAGCATCTTTTCTTGTGCTTTTTGGCCATATGTATATCTTCTTTAGAGAAATGTCTGTTTAGATCTTCTGCCCATTTTTTGATTGGGTTGTTTGTCTTTTTGATTTTTTTTTTTTTTTTTTTTTTGCGGTACCGCGGGCTCTCACTGCTGTGGCCTCTCCCGTTGCGGAGCACAGGCTCCGGACGCGCAGGCTCAGCGGCCATGGCTCACGGGCCCAGCCGCTCCGCAGCATGTGGGATCATCCCGGACCAGGGCATGAACCCGTGTCCCCTACATCGGCAGGCGGACTCTCAACCACTGCGCCACCAGGGAAGCCCTGTCTTTTCGATATTAAGCTGCATGAGCTGTTTGTATATTTTGAAGATGAATCCTTTGTTGGTTGCTTCATTTGCAAATATTTTCTCCCATTCTTTGGGTTGTCTTTTCGTGTTGTTTGTGGTTTCCTTTGATATTCAAAAGCTTTTAAGTTTAATTAGGCCCCATTTGTTTATTTTTGTTTTTATTACTCTAAGAGGTGGATCCAAAATGATATTGCTGCAATTTATGTCAAAGAGTGTTCTGTCTATGTTTTCCTCTAAGAGTTTTATAGTATCCAGTCTTACATTTAGGTCTTTAATCCATTTTGAGTTTATTTTTGTGTGTTGTGTTAGAGAATGTTCTAACTTCATTCTTTTACATGTAGCTGTCCAGTTTTCCCAGCACCACTTTTTGAAGAGACTGTCTTTTCTCCATTGTATATTCTTGCCTCCTTTGTCATAGATTAATTAATCATAAGTGCATGGGTTTATTTCTGGGCATTCTCTTCTGTTCCATTGATCTATATTTCTGTTTTTGTGCACCATACTGTTTTGATGACTGTAGCTTTGTAGTATAGTCTGAAGTCAGGGAGCCTAATTCCTCCAGCTCTGTTTTTCTTTCTCAAGATTGCTTTGGCTATTCGGGGTCTTTTGTATTTCCATATGAACTTAAAAATTTTTTGTTCTAGTCCTGCAAAAAATGCCGTTGGTAATTGATAGGGATTGCATTGAATCTGTAGATTGCCTTGGGTAGTATAGTCATCTTGACAATATTAATTCTTCCAATCCAAGAACATGGGATATCTTTCCATCGTTTGTGTCATCTTCAGTTTCTTTCATCAGTGTCTTATAGTTTTCGGAGTAGAGGTCTTTTGTCTCCTGAGGTAGTTTTATTCCTAGGTATTTTATTATTTTTGATGTGATGGTAAATGGGACTGTTTCCTTAATTTCTCTCTCTGATCTTTCACTGTTATTGTATAGAAATGCAAGAGATTTCTGTGTATTAATTTTGTATCCTGCAACTATAGCAAATTCCTTGATGAGCTCTAGTAGTTTTCTGGTAGCATCTTTAGGATTTTCTATGTATAGTGTCATGTCATCTGCAAACAGTGACAATTTTACTTCTTCGTTTCCAATTTGGATTCCTTTTATCTTTATTTTTTTCTTTTCTGATTACTGTGGCTAGGACTTCCAAAGCTATGTTGAATAACAGTGGTGAAAGTGGACATCCTTGTCTTGTTCCTGATCTTAGAGGAAATGTTTTCAGCCTGTCACCATTGAGTATGATGTTAGCCTACAATATGTTTTAAAACATTATCACCCCCCAAAAGAAACCCTCTGCCCACTAACAGTTACTTCGCATTGCCCCTTCCCACCTCCAGCCTAAGACAATCACTAATCTCCTTTGTGTCACTATTCTATCTTCTAGGGTGGACATTTCATACAAATGGAATTATACAATATGTTGTGTTTTGTGTCTGACTTCTTTTACTTATCATAATAGTTTCAAGGTTCATCCACATTGTACCATGTATCCGTATTTTGTTCTTATTGTTAGGTAGTATTCCATTATATGGCTATACCACAGTTTGTTTTTCCATTTGTCAGTTGATGGACATTTGAGTTATTTCCACTTTTTGGTTATTACAAATAACACTGTTATCAACATTGACATACAAGTTTTTGTGTGGATATATGTTTCCTTTCTCTTGGGTGTATACCTAGAAGTCGAATTCCTGGGTCATATGGTAACTCTGTGTTTAACTTTTTGAGGCAACCATCATGTTTTTGACCTAACATTAACTACTACTCATTCTTCAAACGTCAACAAAAGTGTACCTTCCTCACAACTGGATTTCTGTTCCTGTCCTTCCCTCCTGAGACGTGCTCTAGTTACATACCTCATATAGCTTACTGTCTTTTCCTTCATTGTCTTATTCTAGTTAGTTATCATGTCATGTTCAGTGTAGCTTGGTGTATGTCTCTCTCTCCTACTAGACTCTAAGTTAGATGGCTCTTTAGCTCACCACTGTATCCTCAGAGCTTATACTAAGGCACTGTGACAGCCTTTAAGAAGGCCCACAATGATTCCACTTCCTGGTATTCACGCTTTTATGTAATACCTTCCCCTTGAGTATGGGCTTGACTTAGTGACTTGTTTCTAGCACTTAGAATAAATAGAATAAGATGGAACTAACAAAATTTTATTTAGGGGACTAGGTCTGCTCTCTCTCTTTCTTTCTCTCTGATCACTTACTCTGGGGGAAGACAGTGGTTGCCTCATGAAGGCACTACAGAGAGAGGTCCACTTAGCAAGGGACTAAGGCCTCTTGCCAACAGCTACATCAGTAAACTGTCTTGGAAGCTGGTCCACCAGACCCATTCAAGCCTTCAGATTGCTGAAGCCCTAGTCCACGTTTAACGGCAACCTCATCTGGGATCCTGAGCCAAAATCATGCAGTTAATTCCTTAAATTCCTAACCTATAGGAATTGTGAGATAATAAATAATTGTTGCTTTAAGCAACTAAATCTTGAGGGTGGTTTTTTACACAGCAATAGAAATGAGTATAGTTATACTTCCTGAAACATAGAAGAGCTCAGCAAATGATGAGTAAGGGAATCACACCACACTGCCACCTGCCGCAGAAGATGGTTTCCTCCCTCATCCAAGGAAACTTTTAGCAGTTCTGGGGCATGAAGCAAAATGAAAGATCATGTACATAGAACCATACCATTTCATTTTCAAGCTTTTTGTTCTTATATTTAATTATTAATTTATATTTTAGAATTTTTTATTGAGGTGAAGTTCATGTAACATAAAATTAACCACTTTAAAGTATACAATCTAGTACATTCACAATATTGTGCAACCATCACTTCTATCCAGTTCCATAATAAATTGATTTATTTTAGACCTTGGGTGCAGAGAGTCGAGTTAGTCACACTTCTCAGTTCATGGCACATTAACATCATTATCTGGGCAGGACCCTTTATGATTCCCTTTTCTGCTCCATCCCAGGAGCTCGGTCCACTGCCACTTCCCCACCCCCAACCATGCTAACATGTCTAATGTCTATCTTATTCTTTATATATGCTTTGTTTTATAAAACCCTCATGCACTCTCCAACTTTGGTCTTCCACTTTTCCTCGACATTAAGAAAATAACAGGGCTGTACAGTTCTTCTGTCCTTTAGGAGGAAGCTTTGTTTTTACAGGAAAAAGTGCTAAAGAAATAGTCAAGAATCCTTTGTTCTAAACCAGAGGTCTAAAAGCTATGGCCCAAGGGCCAAACCCAGCCCTCAGCCTGTTTTGTGAATAAAGTTTAATGGAACACAGACATGTTCATTCGTTTATGTATTGTCTGTGGCTGTTTTCTCGCTATAGTGATACAGTTGAGTAGTTGTGACAGAGACTACGTGGCCAGGAAAGCTTCAGGTATTTACCATCTTGCCCTTTACAGAAAAGGGTTGCTGAGGCTTCTGTAAACCACAATCTGTCACCTACAGCTCTTTGTCTGATCATTAGGCAAATCTGTTCACTTCTTGAGCTTTAGTGTCTAGTTCCTAAAATTGAGATCAGGGTAGTAAAACTATAGTTTTTAGTTCTCTTTTTTGATTTTCATTTTTACTTTCTTTCTCTCTACCTCGTGCAGTAGAATGCATTTTTTCAAACAAAATATTTATGAGAAAACCCAGTGTGGAAAATACAACAGTGAAGTTTCTCTGGTGGAAGCAGAGTCCTGCCTGGCTGGCCTCACCCTCATCTATCTCATCTATCACTTCTCAGATGCTATATTCATATGCCAGTGCCCTGGGAACCTCTGTGAGAAGAGCAACTACCTCTTAGCTTTGTTCAAAGTCAGTTCCCTCTGTGGCATCCTGCTGTTGGATGGTAGTATGGAAAGTGATGAATTTGGGAGTTAAATTCCAACTTTGACATTTGCTCTGCAGCTTGGACCAGTCACTTTAATCTCTCTGAACCTCATTGTTCTCATCTGCAAAGGAAAATATGGATACATAATCCTGACATCACATGTTAGTTGGTTGTGAGGATTTAAATAATATTTCTAGCATACCTGGCTCAGGAATCTGCATTCAGTGAATGGGCGCTACGAAGCATAAAAAATAATATTTGTGTGAAGGACTCCATGTGGCGCCTTCTTTGTGTATGTTGGTCCTGAACCCCCATGTAGAGTACAGGTTTCTTGAGTTCAGCGTTCATTTGAGTCATCACTTTTTGGATATTGCCACTGAGGCTGGAAAGATCAGCCTTTTCATTTGTGTGAAAATCTGTTACTTATGCGCTATGACATGGGGACACTCCCCAATATCTATCATGACTGCACATGGCATCAACAGTGTCTGGGTGAGTGCTTGATATCCAACATTAGTCTATAGCAGACTCTGGGCTAAGTTGGTGCATCTTCAGCCAGAGAATGTTCCAAACAAGAATAACATGTCAAGCTGTTATTTTCTGCAGGGGGTTAGTTTGAATTAACAAATTTATCAAGTTTAAATCACTGATGGAAAGAGGCATAAATAAGGCTTAGGAAAGGCCCATAATGTGTGTAACCACTTCAGAGAATAGACAGAGGTCAACTGCAGAGGCCAAGGAGGAGAGTAGAAAGGGGTCTTTTAGGAAGTCATCCAGAGTTGTTTCTGCCCTCATCTAAGACAGGCTCTGTGGCTTGAGGCAGTCCTCTAAAGCCACAGGGTGATGGGGCAGTGTCAAAGAGGAAAAGATCCTAGATCCCCAAGTTGCCTGCTAGAGAAGAAATCCCTCCATTCACATGAGTGAGAAATAAACTTTCGTCGTGTTAATCCACTGAGGTGTGAAGGTTTATTTTTGTCTGAGGCAGAGCTTGATGCATCCCGACAAACACAACAGCCCACGTTTATTTAGTGCTTGCTACCACGTTAAGGACTCTATGTATATTTTTAATTTTATTTCATCCTCACAGCAGCCTCTCATTCTCATTCTACAGGTAATGAAATCAGTAAATTATCTGAAAAGACAGTTAGGATGTGAATTTGAACCCTGGCATTCTAATGCCAGAGCTGCCTTCTGAACCGCTATGCTTCAACTACTTTCTTAGAGAAGGAAGAGAAAATTGAGAAGTTAAGGAACTTGCCCAAGCTCACAGAACTCAGAAATGGCAGAACCATGATTCAAACCCGTATCTGTTTGGCTTCACACACTGTGAAAGCTGCTGCTGTTTGTCGTGCTCTGCTTTGCAGTTTTGGTCCAGGCTGATCCAGAGTGGCCACTGTGTCTTTCCCTGGTTTTTCCACTCACTGTCTGGTACGTGGGATGTGAACACACTTTGTGAAGTGTGAAGGGTTGTTTAGACACTGAGACAGTGTGGGGGTGTAGGAGTGGGCACAGGTGGGCTGGCTTGCCTTGTTCACAAGGGAGGCTGCAGACGCTCTGGCCTGACAATGACACAGCCCTTGCTCTGGGCAGCACTTCCCATCACCACTCCTTGCGGGGTGGCTTGCAAAACTCAGCAATACCGCCATGGGTGGTCCCTGGAGACGCCAGGAGTCCTGCTATTGACAGGTGTATTGATTTTAAAACCACAGTGTGGGAGCCTCGGGGCACTCTTGGACTCATATTTCCTTTTTCAGTCTATAATGCTGCAAAGGTTCACAGAGACAGATGGAAAGTCAGGCACAGCCCTGCCTGAGTGGGTAATGAAGAGGGTACTGTGGCTTGAAGGGAAAGAAATGAAAGAGGTAATAACAATAGCTAGCATCCGGGGGCACATGTGCCAGCTAGTATTTAGGCTGCTCTGTGGGCAAATATCATGGAATCCTCAGAGCAATGCT
Organism: Physeter macrocephalus; assembly: GCF_002837175.3. Classification (NCBI taxonomy): domain Eukaryota; kingdom Metazoa; phylum Chordata; class Mammalia; order Artiodactyla; family Physeteridae; genus Physeter; species Physeter macrocephalus. Next base: position 152,372,919 of record NC_041221.1, read on the forward strand.
GAGAGATGGGTATTATTTGATTTTACAGGGCAGAAAACTGAGATTCAGAGAGATCCTGTGATCTACCCGAAGTCATACATCTAGGAGCTAGAAATTATATTGGGTTCCTCTGGAATCAGGAATCTTAATTTGCTTGGCTCTTTCAGTGCTGATTTGCTTTATAAATGCTTTTCTATGTGGGTTCATTTGACAGGTTAGCTATAATGAATAGTCCACTGGGGTTCTTACCTTGCAAACAGCATTTGTAAATGTTAATTTGTTTGATCCTCACAAAAGCTTTGTGAGGTAGAGAGGATGTATCTGATTTCCTGTTCAAGGACACTGGGACACAAAGATGTAAGCATCTCACCTAAGGTCACACAGCTAGCAACAGAGGCAGGACTTAAAACCCACGTGTTCTGAAATCTGGTCGGATGTCTTCCCATGAACCCCCCCAACTCTCCTCTTGGAAGCCGGGAAGTGGCCAAGAGCATAGGCTTACACATGGGGCCATCTTGGATCTGAGGCATAGTGACAGCTCAAGAGCTATGTGGACTTGTACTATGCAGAGTCTTTCTGGGTCCAGGTTTCCTTAGTCATAAAGTAAGAAGAATAATAGTAATACCCACCTCATGGTTATTATGAGGATTCAGTATAAGTGCACATAACATCAGTGTTCAGTGGATAGAAGCTATTATTTTTCTTATACTGTAAAATCTCTTCATCTGACTGTTGCTGTCTGAGAAAGATCTACACTGAAAACAACCCATCATGATGTGATAGAGCCTGAGACTCCTACAGCTCACGTATCTTTCATCCTCTGAGATTTCCAGGAAACCTCACTGTGCTCAGTGCCAGTTTTCTGGATTCACTGGAAAATAATGCCATTTGGTCCCCTCTCTGCTGGCTTCTGGCCCTCCGGAGGAGAGGTTGGGTTCGGGCTGCGTTAAAGACCCTATCTACCCTACCCATGGATGGCTAGAGGTCTACACGGGGCTGGGAGCTGCTGTCCCTCTCAGCAACTTTAGTTGTTTCCTGATAACAGTGTTATTCTCTTCGGTCTTCTGGGAGCCCCACTAGTATCATTAATCAAAGCACCATGTTGCTTACTCGTACTGAAGTATCCTCACCGCCTCATCAATCATAAAAACAGCAAAGGATGTGCTTTGGATTTCTAAGGAACGCTCCCGACAGCACCAAAAGAAAGAAAACCATGTGAGGGTGGGGGGAGCTTAAGTATCAGCTGGTCCTCAGTCCATCACTCACACTGGAAATGTCTTTACAGCTTTATTTGGGTTGTGTGTGTCTCTTTTTAAATCCTAGTAAACAGCCATTAAGCTAAAAACACTCATTGCTTGGCACAGGGAACCCCACTGGTTTTCAACCTATTATTTTAATAAGGCCTATTTTACAATTAAGGCACCATGGGCTTTAAATTACATATAAAATAAAAAGTGGAAATTGAAGCATTAAGTGTGTGTCTGCCGTTAGAGAAACAGCAGCCGCTCTTTGTGGTAAAATGCTGTCTGGTATAAAACGAACAGAACAGAAGGCTGGGGTTGTGTACCACCATGACAATAAAAAAAAAAGTGCACACACGTACCTTGAGAAAGGCCTGTTTACTCTTCTGCAGTCAGGCTTTGGGCTCATGCCTAAATGAGCTAAATCATAATAATAACCATAACAATACTGTGAATATTACTAGTAATAATAATAGCAGCTAACATTTTTTGAGCACTTGCTATGTGCCCACGCCACTGAGAACTTTCTTATGCACCGTGTCATCCTCTCACCAAGTGTAAGAGGGAGGTCATTCTTTCTTTTTTTTTTTTTTAACATCTTTATTGGAGTATGAGGGAGGTCATTCTTATCTCCATGACAGAGAAGGAAACAGAGGTTTGGAAAGGAGGCCACCTGTCTAAGACCTTCCACCGCAAGATGAAGCACAGCCTGCACCACCGCCCGACAGAGGGAACACGTGACTTCAAGAAACTGAGGGAGGCCGGTGAGCTTGCAGGGTGGCTCGTGAGAGAGGGTGGAATAAGATGAGGACAGGGAGGCAAGCAAGGGCCAGCCCACTCATGACCACAGTAAGGAACTGGCTTTCTTTTAAGTCTTGGGAGAATCTTAGGCAAGGGAGGCTGATGCTCCAATTTTAAATAGATAACTTGGGCTGCTGGTGAGGATGGATTGGAAGTGGGCAAGAGTTAAATTAGGGAGAGCAGTCAGGAGGTTGTTGCAGTAGCCTGAGAGGCCCCAAAAGAGTTGGCAGTGGAGATGGAGACTGGGTGGATTCAAGCTGGGTTTTGGAGATGGAAATAGCAGGGTTATTGTCAATCACCCGTCTCCCACGGTTCCCGTCAGTCTCTGTGCTGTCCTGACATCAGTCCTTGTCCTCCCAGCAGAGATTCTCTTCACTCCCTCAAGCAGAGCTTCATATTCCAAACTCTTCTGGCTCTCCCTTTCTAGAATGTTCATAGATTTGTTAAGGAGCTTTGTTAGTCTTGCCAGCTACCTCCTCATCCCTTTTGCAAAAAAAAAAAAAAAAAAAAAGGTTTTTAAGCTACCACCCACTCCCACCACCCTCCCTATGGTTGGCATTTAAGGCCAGAGAGTTCAAAAAGGTTTGGAGGATTCTCGTACATGTTGAACGAGCCACTTGCAGATCAGACCTGCCTGCCTCTGTAGACAGCTGTCAGGGGAGGGTGATGCCACAAATGCTCATTTGTCTTGACAAAACATCAAAGCCCCATGGGGCAGGAGGCTTTTACAGAAAAGTGCTGGGGATTGGACAGGAGCTGCATCTACTCTAGTGACCAAGGATTCTCTGGTGGCAAGACCTCATCTTCCCTCGGAAGATGAACCTCCTCTCTGAGGAATGGAGGGTGTGCCCAGCTGTGTCATAGACTTGGAACCTTTTCACTCTTGTCCACAAAATCCAGCTCCTGGGTGGTACTGAGTCAAATTCATTAACGTCTGACATCTGTTCAGTGGTGCATGGAAAATGAGTTGCAGCTTCATGGTTGGATTCCCAGTTTGGCCTTTCAGAGCTGCAAGCTTCCTTGGCAGCCATGACAGGGATCCTGGGATGTGATGAAGGATGTTCAGAAAGGAGTGGTCCTTTTGAATTCTGCTTACATCCAAGAGACCAAAACTGGCAAGAGTGGAGCTTAGAACCTTCCAAAGATGTTGGATGTAGGTCTCTCTCTCTGCTAATGCTCGGAAGTATATTGGGAAAATTCTAGATACTTATTGAGTTGTTTGTCCAGCCCACCTATGTGGAATGTATCTTCTGTTTCTAAGAACCGACTCTCTCACGCCCTCAGTCCACATGCTTCCTGTGGGAGAAACTGTATTTCTGCCATGGGCTCTGTGCCATGGCTTCAGCTAATGGAAGACCAATCAGACTTCTTCCCCTAGGAATGCAGAACCAAGATTAAGGTCTCAGTGGGGCCCGTCTCTCTCTCTTTTTAAAATCTCATTGAAGTACAGTTGATTTATAATGTTGTATTAATTTCTGCTGTCAGCAAAGTGACTCAGTTATACATATATTCTTTTTCTTGTTCTTTTCCATTATGGTTTATCACAGGGTATTGAGTATAGTTCCCTGTGCTATACAGTAGGACCTTGTTGTTTATCCATTCTGTATATAATAGTGTGCATCTGTTAATCCCAAACTCCCAATACTTCTCTCTATGTCTGTGAGTCTGTGTCTGTTCCGCAGATACGTTCATTTGTGTCGCAGTTTAGATTCCACATATAAGTGATATCATATGGTATTTGTCTTTCTCTTTCTAACTTACATCGCTTAGTATGATAATTTCTAGGTCCATCCATGTTGCTGCAAATGGCACTATTTCATTCTTTTTGATGACTGAATAATATTCCATTGTGCGTGTGTGTGTGTGTGTGTGTGTGTGTGTGTGTGTGTGTGTATGTGTGTATACCATATCTTCTTTATCCATTCATCTGTCGATGGACATTTAGGTCATTTCCGTGTCTTGGCTATTGTAAATAGTGCTGCTATGAACATAGGGGTGCATGTATATTTTCAAATTAGAGTTTTCTCTGGATATATGTCCAGGAGGGAATTGCTGGATCATATCGCAACTCAATTTTTAGTTTATTGAGGAACCTCCATACCGTTCTCCATCGTGGCTCCACCAATTTACATCCCCACCAACAGTGTAAGAGGGTTCCCTTCTCTCCACCCCCTCTCCAGCATTTATTATTTATAGACTTCTTAATGATGACCATTCTGCCTGGTGTGATGATTGTAGTTTTGACTTGCATTTCTATAATAATTAGTGATGTGGAGCATCTTTTCATGTGCCTATTGACCATCTGTATGTCTTCTTTGGAGAAATGTCTATTTAGGTCTAGGGTCGATCTCTTGATCCCTACTAGCTGAGGAAAATCAGGTTTTCCCCGAGGTAGTATTAGGAAATTAGTGCTACTTACCACAGTGGACAAACCCTGAATCTCTGTGGCTTAACACTATGAGTGTATTTCTTATTCATGCATATAGGAATGCCATGTGAGCAGCCTTCAGGTTGCAGTGGCAGGAGGAGAGAGAGGTGGAGGGTCACAAGAGATATTTTTAAGGGTCAAGACTTACATCATTTCCATTTGCATTCCTTTGTCCTGGATTAACTGAGGTGGTCCAAACATAACTACACGAGGGGCAGAGAAACAGAGTCTCTCTGCGTGTCAAGGAAGAGGAATGTTATAGTGAGCACGTAGCATTGCTTCACCACCTAGGTGAACCTTCAAACAAAGAAAGGCAGACCCTAAAGAGAAGAGGAAATGAAACAGGCACAGGCTACAAATAGCATCCCTATAGTGAACTTCCATTGTGGCCTCAGGTAGTTCCAGGGGTCTCCGTACTTTCAAAGAATAGCGTACAAATCCAGCCTTTAGCATCCACTGCACAAAGACACTTTAAAAGACTTGAAGATAACATGGCTCCAGGTCAAGCCTAACTCCTCACGGTGATGAAAAGGTGAAGTTCTACATACTTACAACTCTGGGCTTCTAACCATAAATGACCTTGAGAACACAGGTGTTCTGGTGCTGTGGAGGTCTGTTGCCTTGGGTTTAAAAAGATGAAAATTTTCACACCACCAGCTGAGAGAGTACCCTTCGATGCAGTTATGATTTGTTTTTTGAAAGAACATACTGTCCCCTTGCAAAGGTCATATTATTTTGCATTTCAGACAAAGGGCTGTAGATCAGGGAGGAAACCTGAATCCAAGGGCAGAGCAAAGAAAAGTGCACCATTAGCATCGGGGTAGTTCCACATGCGGATGGAGTACGCAGCATCCTGGGTGCTGATTTCAGTGGTGTCAGGAGAACCTCACAGGCTCCTCCTGCTTAGCCCTGCAACCCCATCCTAAGAAATTCATTTATTCCCTTGGCTTAAATCTTTACAAATCTTCCCAAACCCCATCTTCTTGAACTCAACATTCCTGCACTCAAACATTCCAAAACTGGTGATTACTGTCAGATTCCCCAGGCTCACTCCAATCTGTCACTTTCTGTCCTGCTTTGTCCCTCTCTCTTCCCCCAAAGTCCTTGGCCTCCTCTTCCTCATGGAAAAATCCACTCACTTTCCTCCAGCCCTTTTCAAAGCTTTCCCTGTGCTACCAACAAAGATCATTCCTTCTTCTGTGGCACCATCACGTCTAGTATTGCTCTGTCTTGTAATTATTTCCTTCTCATTTGGTCTCCCCTGTCCCTGCCAAGCCCTCCAGACCCCAGCCTGGCACTCTTTGAAGGTAGGATTTTTATCTTACTTGTATTTAAACTTCTATGGAATCATCTGTTATCTGACACATAGTAAATCATTGACTAAATAAATAATTGACTAAATAAAATGAACAAGCAAATGAATGTATCCACAAAAACAGTTACCTCTAGGAAGGATAGCCAATCAAGTCTTAGCAAATATACAAGTAAGTAGGGCTTCCCTGGTGGCGCAGTGGTTGAGAGTCCACCTGCCGATGCAGGGGACACGGGTTCCTGCCCCGGCCCGGGAAGACCCCACATGCCGCGGAGTGGCTGGGCCCGTGAGCCATGGCCGCTGAGCTTGCGCGTCCGGAGCCTGTGCTCCTCAACGGGAGATGCCACAACAGTGAGAGGCCCGCGTACCGCTAAAAAAAAAAAAAAAAAAAAAAAATACAAGTAAGTAGCAGTCAATTGATTGGAGCTTCAGAGTCAGTGAGGACAGTTTTTGTTACTGCTACTGGAAACATTTATTTTTTCCTCTCTGGCTTTACCCCCTGGAGTGCTCAGGCTCTCAGCTTCTCCTCTCCCCTGTCAAAATTCATTTACTCCAACTTCAGATATCTCTGCTGTCCCTTGACGTCTGTCTCTTGCTCCCAAAACCTTCTAACACAAATTCATTGACATACTTAACAATATTAGAACCCATGGGAGGAAGCGACTATGCTTGTCACGCCCATCAGCATCCCCAGTGCCTAGAAGAGTACCTGGCACAGACTGGGTTCTTAATAAATATTTTTTGAATAAATGAAAGAATCAACTAATCAATAAATATGTGAAAAACTAAAGTTTCCATTAATATGCTATTGATTTTTGAGAAATTAGTCAGAGTTTTAGATAGCATTTTTTCCCTGTTATAAGAGATGATAAGTTGGTTTTATCTCACTTAAAATCGTGATTAACTGGCAGTGGCTAGTTGGAACACTCTATTGAGAAGAATTCAAGTTGGGTTCAGTGGAAAAAGAGGGCCATAATTGATTAGTGATGTCTGTATTGGGCAAAGGAGAAGAAACTGGTGATGCATCTTTCATCCCTGAAAGAGAAAACTCCCAGTTAATACATAAGTAATATTTGATCATGTGGTTCAGGCTGTAGACATCTGTGTAAAGTGGAGAGAAATAAAGGAGGGCTGGGATGATGTAAATGTTTACGGTTCCCAGGTAACTAGAATTTGAAAACAATATTAGTAGTAATTTTAAAAATTTGTTTAAAAAGTTCTGTTCAGATATATAAATAAATCTATCAATTTAAATTGCCAAAGCACCAAAATACGAAACTGCAAAAAACTACTCATCCAATCATATTATACATAGACGGAAGCAAGTGTTTGGGTATCTTGGTAACAAATCAGCTTGAGATTCTCCGTGGTATTTGTTAGTACCATCCATCAAATATTCCCAGTATTTCTCTGCTAGGTACATGGTAAGATTGCATCTTTTCTGGCTCTTTGAAATTGAGTGTGGTCAAAAACTTGCATTGGCCAATGAAATGAGAATGGAGGTGAAAAGGACCCCCCTCTGGGCAAACTCTCTTAAGGGCCAGTGTATGGCTTGCTCTTCCTGGTCCCTCCCGCAGCAACCAGCAAAGCTCCAGGCAGGAGGTCCTTCTTTAGCCTGAATCTCTGCCTGAAGACAGCATGGAGCAGAGCAGAGTCTCCAGCTGAGCATGAAAAAGAAAGAAACCTTTGCTAACATTTTTAAGCCACTGATATTTGGGCTTTGTTTATTGCTACAATATAACTGAGCCTGTCCTGACTGATGCATTTTCCAAACTGGGAATTTGCAGTATGTCACAGCACAAGGTAGAGATGAGACTGGTCGCTAAGGACTAGTTACTTGGCTAAGCATCCCCTTCTCTAAACTGTGGCTGCTGTTCACCTGAAATATTTAGGAAAAGAATCAATAGAGGGAGAAATGAAAGCTCTACTTCGCACTGCTCCTCGTCATGAACCTTGTGCTCCAGCCGAACAAAGAAATGCACTGTTCTTTGTAATCATCCCCAGGCTTTCTCATTTCATGCCTTTGTTCCCACTGTCTTCTCTCCTTAGAAAACTGTCCTATCACCTTGCATCCAAGTCACTGCCAGGTCCCAAGAACCAGCTACAAAGCAGACTCCTCCAAATGCATCTTCCCACCAGCTAGGAGTGATGTCTCTTGCTTCTGAACTCTCAAAGCACTTTACCATTCTCTCTCATTATATTTTTCATTGTCTACTGTAAAGGTTTATTGATGATTATATGAAAGAATAGAGGGATGGAGGAGAAGGGGAAAGGAGAAAAAGAAGGAAGCAAATGTAGGGGATTATGGGTGGCAATATAGAAGTAACAGTTACAAATTTGGGAAATTGGTCTTTGCCTCTCTATTTTATATTTTGGGCTTCCCTCCATAAATTGCTTTTTATTCTAGTTACCCTCTCTGTGCTAACCCACTTTTTCTGTGCCCCACAGTTACTTCCTCCCAACTGTGTCTTCTGATTGGTTATAATGGGTTAATTGTTCAGATAAGATATATCTTTGCCAACAGGTGAAGAAATTTACCATCCTTCCTGGTGAAAGTAATACATACTTCTGTTGGCCTTCCCTTCATCTCTTGGTGGTTCATGGTACACACTGATGGCACCTCTAAGTCGTCAGGATAGACAATTTGAAAAATGCAAACCTTAATTCCTTTAATGGCCCTTTTGAAAGAAGCAAACCAATTTGCAGTGCTTGGCACAAAATGAAATTTCTGGGTCTCTTGTTCAGAAGTTGTTGAGAATTTCAAGATGGCAACAGCAGAGCATAAAACCAAGGGTGAGCCCCTTATAAGTATGGGACCCTGTGTAACTGTGTGGGTTGCATACCCATGAAGTCAGCCCTTGTGTGTGATATGGGAGTTCTCAATGTTTTCAAATCCTGCATTGTAGGTGACAGTCAATTCTGGTTATTTATAGAGCTTCTCCAAACTGGCAACACCTTTATCTACATCCTCCTATCTACTAAGCATGTCCTAACCATCGTACGAAGACAGTGACATCCAGGAATCAATTACCTAAGGAGACTAACAACCTTCAGGAATGTTCCCTGCTCATCTTTGTTCTCTGCAGAGGAAGCGGGATACATTCCAGCATCAAAGCAGCAGCTTTGGGCTTCCCTGGTGGCGCAGTGGTTGAGAGTCCACCTGCCGATGCAGGGGACACGGGTTTGTGCCCCGGTCCGGGAAGATCCCACATGCCGCGGAGCGGCTGGGCCCGTGAGCCTTGGCCGCTGAGCCTGCGTGTCCGGAGCCTGTGCTCCGCAACGGGAGAGGCCGCAACAGTGAGAGGCCCACGTACCGCAAAAAAAAAAAAAAAAAAGCAGCAGCTTCACTAGGCTTCCTTCAGCTGACTTTCAAGATGCTGCTATAGATTGTTTGTGTCCCCCCCAAAATTCATATGTTGAAACTTAATCCTCAATGTGATAGTATTTAGAGGTGAGGCCTTTGAGAGGTGATTAGGTCATAAAGGTAGAGCCCTCTTGAATGGGATTAGCGCCCTTATAAAAGATACCCCAGAGAGCTCCCTCTCCCCTTATGAGGACACAGTGAGAAGACATCCGTCTATGAACCGGGAGTCCAGTCCTCATCAGACACTGACTCTACCGCTGCCTCCAGAACTATGAGAAATACATTTCTGTTGTTCATAAGCCACTCAGTCTACGGTATTGTGTTATAGCAGCCCGCATGGACTAAGACAGATGTCAAGGAAGTTTTGATTTGTCCTCATTTTCCTTTAACAGTTTGTCGACTTGAGCACCTATCTATTTCTTGACAGAGTTGAAAGTTTGCCCACATCTTCTAAGAACTGTGGTCTTGATGGTCTGGGAGTATGTTTTATTTTATCTTAAAAAAATTTTTTCCCCTACCTAAATCAAAGCGAAGTTGAGAATACTTTTAGCTTATGTTGTCTAACTCCTCTACAGTTCAATTCCACATCAAGGTAACAGAGAAACTGTGGGATGTTCTCCAGTAGGGCAGGCCAGCAGGAGTTCCCAGCATGGATCTGTGGTGCTCTGTGATCCACTAGAAGCTTTGGAGAGTACACCACACACAGGGGAGGACGAGTCTGCTCCTGTTCAAAATTCCAGGAAACACCAAAAGATTACTATAGGACCTGGAAGTCATATTGCTATTGTCCTTGCCCTGCCTCTGACAAACTAAGTCAGTACATTTGGGAAGAGAGTGCACAGGACAGATGAGGTCAAAGTGGTGGCTTCAATCCCCAGAGGGCCGGATGCTCTCCTTTGTTGTACTTGTCGTTTATAGTTCATATCTGCAGTTAGACCACCCTCCATTCTGATGTCATATCAGTTGTCAAACTTTGTTTACTCTCATTCCTGGAACGAACCACATGCTCATTTTCAATTCGGTGTCTCACATATGTATAACTTAGAACTACTGGAACAGTGGTCTAGGAAGCTCACACCATTCTTTCCAACCCCATATTCAGTGATGTAACATTGGTCCTTAGAAGCAGCCTTAGTGGGAGTATTTACACTGCAGAAATCAGCAAGTACTACCAATCAGAGCTTTTTTGGTTTTGTTTTCAGAAAGCCAGCTTATCTGTTCATCACACATCTCAGACGGATGAGAGATGTGTGACTCATTTGTTTAGTCAGTCAGTCATCCATTCTTTCACCCATGATACAGTCAAAAACGCTTCTTGCTGTGTAATTTATCTCCAAGACTAGGACATTTTCAAGAGTGAAAGAGCAAAATTATACCAGAAAAACCCAGAGTAAACAGAGACTGTGTTGGGCAAGTGAGAATGTGTCGGCACTGTCTTAACAGTGCCTCTAGGCACTGTGCTCATGGTTGAGGCTACAGCGGTCATATGAAAGACATGATCTCAATCCTTCTGACATTACAGCCTCGTGAGCTAAAGGAATATATCAATAAATAGCATTATTTACTGCTTCATCTCCCATGAATAATATCAAGAGGTCTCAATCAAATACGATAAGGTTAGTTCTGTGAAACCGGTTTTATCTTGATCACCTAACTTTAAAAAATTTTGAGTTGTGACTATACCAAGTAATTTTGCTGTCTTAAAAAACAAACCACATAAACACTCTTCATGTTCAAAGTGGTCACCCTAAGAGGCTGTATATTTTTCCCAGGGAAGCTGCCATTACAAGAACACCCAAGACCTAAGGGTATTTTGATTGGCTTTGATGGTGGTCAGTCTTCATCCTTGCTGCACAGATTTAACTTTTGAAATGGACCAAAAGTTACTTGGCATTAAGTGTAATGAAGAAAGAAAATGACCAAGCTGGGCAGAATACTTTGGTTTAAAACAGGGTGGAATCATAAGGTCATGAGATGAAACATCCCGTGTGGTTAGCTAAAGTGGCTTTGCAAATAGATACTCCCAAGAAATCTTACCAAGTGAAGTCTTGCTCGATTTCTTTGGATAAGCGTTCTTCATTTTAAAAATCACCCTGAGAGCTTTTGGCCACCTCTTATACAGATCAGGTATGGGAGAAAAGCAAGGCTGCAGTAGAATAAAGAAATCTTAGTGGTTTGACATTTATGTCATAGCTTCACCAGAAGCTTACTGATAAAAAATTTTTCAATCTGCTACAAGAATTGAAATAGTCAAAAGTCAAAATGTCCTAAATATGGTTAATCTTTAAATGTTGCTATGGAGAGAGAGTAGTTGCTGGTTTACTGATGTTTAGGAGGTGCTACTCCTCACAGAAATTCCTATTAGTGGAAACTGAACTCAAGCCCCGGTCTTGCACCACATTCATTCAATCAGCACAGGGTAATGGAGCAACTACCATGTTTCAGCGCTCAGCCCCGGGCATACGGCAGCAAGGAAAAGTCACAAGTCTCCTATTTTCTTGCAAGTTATAGCCTAGCAGGCTTTGATCAAACAGTATGCAAATAAAAGGATAGTTTCAAACTGCTATACTAAATTCCATCAAAGGAAAGTGCAGGGCTCTATGAGAGAGTACAACCCTCCCGAGGAAGTAAAGTTCAAGCTAGGATGTGAAATATGAATAGGAATTAACTGGACAAAGTGAGAGAACAAACTGTGGGAGGAGAATAGCATGGGCAGAAACTCAGAGGCTCATGTTAGGATCAGGGAATCATTCTAACTTGGAGATCACATGACCAAGCTCTTTTTTTGGTAAGTGAGGAAAGTGAGAAAGTCACTTCTAGAGACCAGATGTCTTGACTCATACCTCATTCAGGATGACACTTCTTGAATTCCAGCTGTGTCTGGAGCATACAGAGAACCTAAGTGTTGAGACGGTCAGCATGAGGTTAACATCTGGGGCTTGCACACACACACGCGCGCACACATACATGTGCACACTCAAACACATGTGTGCATATGCACACACATATATACACACATTTATATTTACATGGGTGCACACATATACACACCTATATGTATTTTTTGCTTATGAGAATGACTTTATCTACTTTATATTGAGCAGCAAGGTAGAATAACAGAACACTGAATTCCACTCCTGCCCATATTGGTACAAGTCACTACATCGTTCCATGCCTCTGTTTCCTTATCTGTAAAACAGGGACAAATTCTTCTGATCTAAATAATGCATCAGGTTTTATAGGTGCTAATCAGATGGTTAACATGAAATCATTATGTATACACAATACATTAGTGTATTATTACTAGGTAGCCAGAAAATTAACTGGTGGTTTGGTGAGTTCTCTTTTGTGGTGACACTATGAGTTTGCTTCCTTCTTTGCCTGTTAATCTGGAAATTCTTCACCTCTACATGGCCATTTGGTGCAGGCTCCACAGATCTAGAACCATGAGAACTGTCCCGCCACGCTCACAGCCCTTCCAAGTAGGATTCAGTGTCACGAGGTTTGGATCCCAGCTTCGTTGCGTTCCAGCTCAGTTCCCTTTGAGAAAGCTGCATAATCTCCCTGAGCCCCAGTTTCCTCATTTGTAAAATTCAGATACTAATATTTTCCTCACAGACTTGTGAGAAACAGAGGCTATTTTTGGAACCCCCCTGGGACCCTCTCTGACACCCAGTAAGCCTCAGGAGGCTGCATTTGGCAGGACCAGTGCTTTGCTCCCAGCATCAGCCCCAAACATTGCCAAACACCCAGAAGTCCTGTGCATCTGTTGCACCATTACGGATCTGTCATTCCGTGAATGTTAAAACATCTTTTGAGGGTACTGTTTGTATTTTCAATCTTTCCCATGTCTTGGGGTTGATTTAGTTGTTTGTTCACTCATCAAACATTTAGTGAGCACCTACTATGTGCCAGACACCACTCTAGCCACTGGGATACATCATGAACAAGATAAACCAAAAACACTACTCTAGTGGTGGAAGACAGATAATAAACTATAAACTAACATAGTAGTAAATTCTGGAGTATGTTAGAAAGTGATAAGTTCTGTAGGAAATAAAAGAGCAGTGTAGTTGTTTAATGGGTGTAAGTTTTCAGTTATGCAAGATGACTAAATTCTAGCGATCTGCAGTACAACATGGTGCCCACGGTTAACAGTACAGTGTTGTGCACTTCAAAATCTGTTAAGGGGGGGCTTCCCTGGTGGCGCAGTGGTTGAGAGTCCGCCTGCCGATGCAGGGGATACGGGTTCGTGCCCCGGTCCGGGAGGATCCCACATGCCGCGGAGCGGCTGG
>NC_041221.1:152386405-152429110 GCF_002837175.3 Physeter macrocephalus
AACGGGAGAGGCCACAACAGTGAGAGGCCCGCGTACCGCAAAAAAAAAAAAAAAAAAAAAAAAAAAAAAAAAAAAATCTGTTAAGGGGGTGGATCTCATGCGAAGTGTTTTTACCACAAAAACCAAAGGGATACAAAGAAACTATTGGAGGTGATGGACATGTCTGTTACATTGCTTGTGGGGGAGGTGTCATGGGTGTTTGCATATGTCCAAATTCATCAAGTTGTACACATTATGCACAGTTCTTTGTATATCAATTATATGTATAAATTATCTATTACGTATTAAATTTATATATAATATATATATAGCAATTGTATAGAAGGCTGTTTAAAAAAAAGGAGCAGTATACAGGTAATAATGCCAAGGTTGGGGTGGCACGGCATCTTCTTAGGGTGCTCAGAGTAAGCATACCTGGAAAGAGATCATTTCAGCAAAGACTTGAAGGAGGTGAGAGAGTGAGCCGTGCAGCTCCCTGGGAAGTAGAGAGGACAGAGAACACGCCAGGAAGAGGGAACAGGACCATGGGTGACGTGTGAGGAAGCATAACAAGGAAGCCAGTGTGGCTGGGGCAGGGGTGAGCAAGGGGGAAAATAGTAAGAGAGGAGGTAGAGAAGTAAAAGGAAGGCTAGGTCACTGAGGGCTTTGTAGACGTTGATTAGACTCTGAATTTTACTCTGAGTTTATTCATTTGACATGTAGGTATTAGGTTTCTGTTTCATGGACAGCCATGGGTTAGAAGCCATGGTGACCAGGAGGAAATCAGAAACAAAAAGAAATAACAGTCTGTTGGCCCCTTTGCTGTTGACACTGGTGGACAATCAAGGACATCTATTAATGCACCCTTTCTTTTATTTATCTAGTCAACACATAGAGCCCTTCCTTCGATGACTGTCAGGGCACAATCGTGAAAAAAACCAGAGAGGGTCCCTGTCCACATGTAGCTTTCAGCCTGACACGGGGTGTCTCCATCTTGGCACTATTAACATTTGGGGCCATTTAATCCTGTGTTGTTGGGGGATGTCCCTTGCACTGTAGGGTATTTAGCAGCATCCCTGCCCTCCACCTACTAGATGATAGTGACACCTCTCCCGGCGTGACAACCGAAATTTTGTGACAACCGAAAATGTTTCCATACATTGTAAATATCCCTGAGTGGAGGCAGGCAAAATCATCCCCAGAGAATCACTGCTCAAACTGGAAAGATATACTGGACTCTTGTCATTATTTTTGGCTGGTAGCAGCTAACCTTTTCCCTGTTAATTTGGAATCCCCCACTTTATGAGATATGGACACAGGCAGAGTCTGTCTCCTTCTGCAGAATCTGAAAATGGCAGAAACTTGCTTTCAAGACAAGCAAGCGTATACACCTAGGCTGGGCCAGTCATATGTATCTCTTCCTAGCTTTGGACCTGAAGATAGAGCTGCAAAGAAGCAGGGCCTATGGAAAGTTCTTTGGCAGTGATGGGGGTGGGAACAGTAACATGTAGTTTGCCGGAAATCAGGGGAAGGATGATTCCCAAAACAGCCTGGTCCAGAGATACAAGTTCCAGAGCTGAGTGCTCAGCACTGGAGGAAGAACTATCCTGCTCACATCATTTTGTGACAGGTCAGGGTCATCTTCCAGGCTCACAGTTTCTGTGCTTGTTTTCCACTGGCGTTTTCCCCTGTATCCTTTTGATAAATTATTTTTCTGTAGAAGTCACCCCCATTCAGTTTCTGTTGCTTGCCACCAAGAACTTTGTCTGAGACAGAATATAAGACACTGAATAAACGATAGCTAATTTCTGAAGACAGGTTGAAATGGGGTTGGTACCCCCGCCTTGGACAGAATGAGCTCTTAACTGAGTAGTTGCCATTTGAATGTTCTTGTGCATTTTGATATTTTAGCAGCCTGCACTCACAGCCTTTGGGTGTTTTAAAAAGAGGAAACAATCAAAGGTCTTAAGTGCTCAGAGGCACTGCCTTAAGCCTTTCCTGAAGAGAGACTGATAATTGGGGGGCAGGGGACATTGTGCCCCACGTGGGGACTTGGATGGAAGATTGAAGCCTCAGAGAGCTGGCCACTGAATCCCACCCACCCATCACCCCCAAACTTTCCTTGAACTACAAAATGGTGGCAGCAATTTTTACTAGACTGTTCTGTTGTTTTGGTTTGGATCAGTCAGATCACCTTTATGACTTAAAACATTCTTGGTATCTCTGGTGGTTGATAACTGTGTTAGAATCTGACCAGTCCTCAACCAGATTCTGTAAGAGAATTAAATCCTGATGTCTTAATGCATCCTTTTTATGAACTGAAAGAGAGAAGAGATTTATCAAGTTATGATGATAATAATAAATAAATACTGAGAGCGAGCACTGAGCACATTCCTGTGCCAGGGACTGTTCTAAGTGCTGCACAGGTAAAACTTTTCCTTTGATATTCACCTTGACGATATGAAGTAGGCACTATTATTAGCCCCATTTTATAGATGGGAAAACCGAGATACTAAGTGGTTAACAAATTTGTCCAAGGTTACACAGTCAATGAAGCACAGAGCTGGAAGATTGATGACTGATTGATTGATTTAGGAGCAACTACTCCTTTCAAGATAGTGATTAAATCTTCTGGCCTGGAAGCCATGGATTTAAATACTAGTTCTACTTCTTACTCACTATGAGAACTTACTTTTAACTTCACTTTTCTCATTGTTAAAATAAGCAAATAATAATATCTAGCCTTATAGGATTCTGAGAAGATTAAATGAGTTAACACATGTAAGAAATTAGAATAGTGCCTGGCACCAAATAAGCATTTAGTATATGTTAGCCAACATTATTGGTATTATTATTATTTATTTGTGTATAACTCAAGCAGACTGGCTCCAGAGTTTATGTTCTTACTATTACACGATACCGTTTTCCTTATTGGACTCTGTCCTCAGTTCCTCAGTTGAACGGTTGACACATATTAAGCAGTCGATAAATACCTGATGAATGAATGAATGAACACATGAATTATTGAATGAATTAGTGGAAGATGCCGAGGAGAACTGGGTCTGATGCTGTGTGGGATTTGGAAGGGGAAACACGAACTCATATTTCTTAGGAAATAAAAATAATCACCTACGTTTGCTATCATTAATGGCTCAAGTAATGTGCCTTCCTTCAAAGGAAAATGATGAACTTGTCTACACTAAAGCAAACAGCAGGCTCTGGGACCTCCCAAGCGCTCCGAAGCCCTGGTCCCTTTCACACTTTCTCTTTGCTTCTTCATAAGTACCTACCCTCCCACCCCCAGCCTGTGCTGTGAATTTCATGGCCGTAGTAGCTTATGCTAGTAAAAAGCTTTCATGCGCTGCTAATGTGGCATTTGTTTGGTAATATGAGAGCGAGAGTGTTAAAAATAAATCCAGAAATGGCATCTTATAAATTTGGATTTTCTGTTCTCATAATTTATAGGAGTTCATGTTAGAGAGCACTGTCTTATGCATAAATACAATATCTTTGTGAGCTGATGATGGAATTTATATCAAAGGGGGTCGAACATATACTTCATGAACTCAGCATCTGCTATTAGAAGCTATTTCATGTATAACTGGAGACAAATGATCTCTCCCCCTGTTTGTCTTAACTTAAAATTCAGTTGGTTTGCTTGAATTCATTTCCAAGGCACTGGAGTGGGGCAGGGAACCCAAGATTTATGCATCTTTAATATAATCAATTCTAAACATATCTTTAGACAAATAATTTAAAAATCTATGCATCTCAAAACACCTCTATTAATTTTAGGATACACTGGTGAATTTTTATATGATTGCGGGTTTGTGTGTTTAAAGAGATTTTTTTTTTAAATTCCATCTTCTCTTTCCTTCCCCCTCAGAAAGAAATTTTAACAGGAACATTTTGAAATAAAATCCCACAAGGAAACAATCCCCTTAGACAATTAAACTGGGAGAAGGTCCCCTGAGGGCAGACACAAAAAAAACTGTAAAAATCATTGCCGTGCTGGGTTTCTGCTGTATTCTGGCTGGGCGTAAGCAAAGACGTCCGGCTGCCTGTGCCCACACTCAAGGAAAACACACACACACACATGCAGAGTAAGCGTGTCCCTCCATGGAGCTGGCTTGTGACACTGCTGTGTGTAACTACCTGGCCACACTTGGGGCCTTTCTGACAAGCAGCAGTGATTTGGAGACTGTAGGCAATATAAACTAACAATCAGGTCATTTACAAGGTTCTGCCAAATATTAACCTTCTATCCAATTCTCCTCCAACCTTTCAGAGCCCCTAATGTAAATCAGGCCAGCTCCCACATCGCTTTGCAATATTCTGGAATGGGGGTGGCAGTAGTGGGCGAGTGGAGGGAGTTAACACACTTGTTGGAAATATCTTAAGGGGGTATGTTTATACCAAGATAATGATGTGGTTTGTTGTTGTAGGTTTTTTTTTTTTTTTTTAAGTACCAGAAAGATTGTTTAATTGCCCTCCCCTTCCTTAGGGGAAACTCAAAGGTTAATTCGTCCAAGAAATTTGGGTTTGCATTTGCCCTGCAGATAACAGAATTACTTGAGCTGTGGTGGAGGGTATAGGAAACTGTGGTTTAGGGCCAGGTGGCTGAGAGGGTTTTGGCAGGGACGACTGAAGTTATGGTTTTGTGTCTGTGTTAGGGAATTGCTTTGGACGAGAATCATGAAGTCCTGCATTTAATGCCACACTTAGGAGTATGCTCAGACAGTTAATGTTGTGTTAGTATTTATTTTTTAACTTACTTATCATAATTATTGTTAGCCCTTTAAAAGAAATCATAGGTTTGGACCTTGCTCTCTACTTCTTCACTTCTCATTTTTTGTTTAGCAACCATTTTTGGGCCCTTACCACATGCCAGTTACCATGATTGACATGCATCATAATCCTATTTAATCCTTAGAACAACCCACGGAGGTGGATATTGTTAACATCTCCATCTCAGAGATACGGAAACACCTTTCCCAGGTTAAGTCACGACTGAATATGGAGCTGGATGCAAATCCCCCTCCCCTGGCAACCCGTACTCCTGGGCCCTATGAGCCTTCTGGTTTAAGATGGCATTAGCCATCCATGCCTGGATCTCTTCTGCAAGGATTGCCAGTTTTTGCTTTCAAATGCCAAGGAAGCAAAAGCTACTGAACTAGTCTGAGCAGTGTCTCAGAGAACTGTACTTCTCAAATCATCCATGATCACCAAGATTCAATAGAGAAATCATTCCTAAGTAAGCCCCTCTGTTTGAAGAATGGATTTTATTCTCTCTCCCTGCTGTATAAATCCCCGCCAAGCATTCCTTCCCCCTCTAAAGACTGATCATATCTTCATACTGAAGGCCTTGGAGAACTTTGGTGCAATTTCCCATTTGAAATTAAGCCAGGTGAATAGTTCAACAATAACAACAACAACAAAATTGGTCTCTCTGGGTCTTCGCTGGAAATTGGTGTTGTCACAACTTCACTGGAAGCAGGGGTGACATTCCTCCTCAGCCAAGAAGCCACATCTTCCAGTTAGTCTTCTTTGAATTTCTTTCTTTCTTTGTGGAGTGCAAAGTGGGGAGGCAAATTCTTTAGCGAATGGAGTGTTAGAATGAAGACCTCTGCTTGAGTGCCGGGATAGCATTCTAAAGTGAGTACCAGTGTTTGTAGTCAGGGAACCCAGATTTAACAGCAGGGCTGTTATTTTAACAATAGGTTACCAGATCCATTGGGCAATCTGACTAAAAGCCCATATTTATTTCCCTAATTTTATAAACATTTAATAGGTCCTTATTAAACACATCAGCCAGCATGATTTAATAACACAATCAGTCTAGAAGTTTAAGAAAATTGAAAACAGGATTTGAATGTAATACAGCCACAATTACTGGAGATTATAGGGAATCATTCCCATATGTCTCCAGTGGAGAGCTGCTAATCTCTGTTTGCGTGGAGGTGATTTCCTTTGGAACCCTGCCCAGCCTTCAACGGCACTAGTGCTGAACAAATTAGATTTGAAAGTCCCCAATTTTATGACTAAGGTAATATACTCTGAATTTAGAGAAACACTGAGTTCCTATTTTCACTGGCGCTCGAGTGCTGGACAGAGACCTTGATTTCATTTAGTTTGGCTCCACTTAGAATATGGTCATAAGTTTGAAGGGGTCAGCATGTGTTTTTGTGTGTCTTTCATAGATATTCTAACTCCTCTCCACCCATAATGCTGAGGCATTCACATCATGGCTCCGTGAATGACGACAGATCTCAGGAATGGGCTGCAATTAGGCCTGGAAGACAGCCTGATGCTTGGGGCTTGGGGGCCCAAACCCCCTCCTCTACAGTCCTGAGCCCCCTCCCCCACCCTTCCTTGTCCTCTGCGCATAGGCCCTCCAAGTGGCTCTTATTATGCTCAGAGTGGCAACCTGGGAAACTAGGCTTTGTTTTTCCCTCTTTCTTAGGCAGCTTCTAGAAAAAGGGTGGATTCTTTGCAAGGAGGCAGAATTTCTTGACTCTGGGTAAAACAGCAAGAACCAGTAAGCTTAAGATTGAAGTTCTAGGAGCTGTTGTTTTAGGGGCAAAGCTGAAAATAGGTTTCCTGTTTTCTGACAGTGTCTACTTTAATGTTCTCTTCCCATACTGCCTCCTGTTTTTGTAGAACTAGAAAAACATAATAACAATGACTCCTGATTAGTGGGCACTTACTACATGCCAGCACATTATAGTATTAATGGCTTGAAACTTCATCATAACCCAGTAAGGTTAGTATTACCAGTTATGCTTTATGGAAAAGGAAACGGAGATTCTGTCGATGTCAGATCCTTGCTGTGGTCTTAGTGAAGCAAGGATTCATACCCAGAGGTCTTTGATTCCAAAGCTCCTGTTGTTAATTGCTCTTTGGAGCTTGCTTTCAACAATAGTGAAGATAATGAGATGATAGCAATGCCTTATGTGTGTATGAAAGGAAAGTGTAAATTTTCCTAGACATCTTCCCGCTCAATCCCAGAGTTCTGGTTTTATGCATTCAGTTTCTTTCTGGCCTTTCCCCTTTATAATGGTTCTTTCAGCTTTTGAAGATACAGGGGCAGCAAGAGGGGGAGAGCCATAGGACTAGAGGAAGAAATGGGGGTAAGGTTTAGCAAGAGTGCTGGGCAGCTTGCAGAGAACCAGAGGAAATAAGATTTTAAAGCTCTTGAGTTAAGATTTATCACTCACTTACCATGTTCCAGGAACAGTTCTAAGCACCTTTCTTGTATTTCCCTTCATTTCAGTCCTCCAAACCCTGTTAATTTATCTAATTTATCCTAAATTAATCTTTATTTTACCCACGTTAAGTAGTTTGTTCAAAGGTACCCTACTAGTAAGTGGCATGACCAGGATTTATACCCAGGCGTTCTGAGTCCAGCGCCCATTCCTACCACTACTCTATGGCGGTTGTACATCAGGTAGAACCTGCACTCTGACAGACACAAATAAGGAATTCGAGTCATGTGTCGGTTAATTTTTGTTGTTGAACTGTATTTGTGTGCCCTTCACTGGACCCCTTGCCTGAAGGCTGCAGTAGATTTATCTAAGCAGAGGGCGAAGCAAACCCATTACTTAGGAGCTCACTTTACAACCTGAGCACATACCCTCCTCCAAACTACACACGTGCATGCGTGCACGCACGCACACACACGCACTTATGTGGTACGACTCACAAGCACAAACAGATCCATTACTGTATATTAAGGTTATACCTGTCGAACATTAAAACAGAGTGGGACAAAATTATACCCTCAGGCAATCAAGAACACCAGAATTCTTCATTCATCCTGCATCATAGCCAAAATGATTCGAAGGTTGCCCAAAGGTGGAATGTTTGACACCCAGACATCTGTGTATAGACTTTCCTTTTGTTCTTTCTTTTGATCTAGAGCAGTTGGTCCTCAACTCTAGCATGCATTAGAGATATTGTAGAGAATACTATATCCTATAAATAATTGATACAGTATTAGAGATAGCATTGATATATAACACTAATACCACAGAGAATTGAATGCACTAAGCCAAAGGCTCTCTCCTGAACGTGATGGTCACTGAAGGCTCTGCCTCCCCTGCAGACTTTAGACCACCCAGGTAAGAACTGGTTCAGTGGCCCAACACTTTGAGGCTTTTGAAATTATACCAAATCTGGGAGGTACCAGTCCAGCGCCTGGCCCAGTGAGGTGTCCTATCTACACCACAGTTTTTCATCAGGAGATGATAGCAGCACAGGCAAGGGCCTCATCTTAACTCAGAATGTGCTGGACTCTAAAGAGAACCTCAAAACTCCCCTGAAACATGTTGCTGGGGCACATAGAGTAGCCTCTTTTATCAGCAGTCAACTTTTACTACAGATGATTCAAATAGCTTCTAGAGCTATTGAACATAGCAGCCTGAGTATTTAACAACTTTTTAAAAGAAATACAAGTAAGTTCAGTTGAACTGCCTGAGAACAAATCCAGCTAAACAAATAGCAGATCGGATTTTCTGTTTCCAGAAAACTAGCCCTCCTGAGTATCATTCCATTCCATCACTAAGTATTTTATTTAATCAAAGTTTTCCAGTGTAGATTTTCCGCTGAATCCTCAGGTTAATTCTAATTTCATAGTGTGGCTAAGTGCTTATAGAGCATGACCTCTCCAGAGCCCGCCTGCCTGGCTTTGAATCCTCACCCTGCCGACCACTGGCTTTATGTCCGAGGCAAGTTCACTTCACCTCTCTGTGCGTCAGTTTCCCCATCTCTAAAATGGGGACAATAATGGAGTTTACGTCCTGGAGTGGTTGTGAGGGTTAAATTAGTGAATCCATGTAAAGTACTTAGAAATATGGGCTACTATTCAGAGTTTAATGAATGTTATCTCCTATGCCTTCAAACGGGAAGACGCTGCAATCAAGATGGAAGTCATTGGGCAAGATACAGGTTTGGTTTTAAAATTAATAAAATAAATTGAGTGTTATGTAGTGGACCAAGGATAGGATGTTAGAATCAGACAAACCTGACTCTGCGTCCCGGCTTTGCCTCATTCTAGAGCTGTCATCCATGTAAGTTCTCTGAGCCTCAGGGTCCTCATTTTATTAAAAATGGGAGGATGATAATGCCTCCTTTAGGGGGCTTAATGAATGGAATCTACATGAGGCAGCGTGTGGTCAGCTGTGTGAACTTCAGAGCCACGCAGTTTTGGGTTCAAACCCTCGGACCACTTAGTATCTATGTGATGATAGAAAAGATATATACCCTTTCTGAGCCTCAGTTCCTTCATCTGAAACAAAGGAACAATAAAGCCCATTTTGTGGAGTTGTAGTGAGGGTTAAATGAGATTTGTGTACAGTTCCTGGCATATAGTCAATACTTAGTAGATTGTAATCATGTTATTATTATCAGACTTTTTCAGATCACATAGATAGCTGCCGCCTCCACAGCCACACCTCATGGGAATGACTTTTAAATTTTAATTGTGCTCAAATACGTATTACATGAAATTTACCAACTTAGCCATTGCTAAGTATACAGTTCAGTGGTATTAAGTGCATTCACATTGTTATGCGACCATTACCACCATACATCTCTAGAACTCTTTTCATCTTGCAAAACTGAAACTATGTACCCATTAAGCAATAACTCATCTCCCTCCCTGCCCTCAGCCCCTGGCAACCACCATTCTCCTATCTGTCTCTGCGGATTTGACTACTCTAGGTACCTCACATAAGAGGGATAGTATGTGTCTCTTTGTGACTAGCTTATGATAAGCGTAGCATAATGTCCTCGAGGTCCATCCACGTTGTAGCATGTGTCAGAATTTCCTTTCTTTTTAAGACTGAATAATAGTCCATTGTATATTTATACTACCTTTTGTTTATCCATTCATCCATCAACAGACACTTAGGTTGCTTCCACGTTTTAGCTGTTGTGAAAAATGCTGCTATGAAGATGGGTGTACAAATATCTCTTTGAGACCCTGTTTTCAGTTATTTTGGATGTATACCCAGAAGTAGAATTGCTGGATCATATGGTAATTCTATTTTTAATTTTTTGAGGAACTGCTGTACTGTCTTCCACAGTAGCTACAGCATTTTACATTCTTACCCACAGAGCATAAGGATTCTAATTTCTCCACATTCTCACCTACACTTGTTATTTTCTGTTGGTTTGATGGTAGCCATCTTAATGGGTGAAGTGCTGTCTCATTGTGTTTTTCATTTGCATTTCCCAGATGATTATTAACGTGGAGCATCTTGTCATGTGCTTATTGGCCATTTGTATATTTTATTTGGAGAAATGTGTATTCAAGTTCTTTACTTTTTAATAAGGTGGTTTTTTATTTTTCTTATTCAGTCATAGAAAAAGACTTTTCATAAAACTTCCAGAGACTCATAGGGAAACTTTTATTTTTTCTTCAAAAAAATAAATAAAAGAAACATTCTTAAAGGAACTATGGGGTTATTTTTGCCATAGGCTGCCATAAAATCTCCCTTTCCCTAGGAGGAGCTTAAATAGAGGCCTTGGGTGAGGGAGTACAGGAAGGACCTCTGCCTCTTGGGCCCTGACACTTTCAGGTGTCCATTCAGGCCCCATTATAAGTGGGGGGGTTCTTTATTCTGCCTGGCAGCTGGACTGTCCGTGAGTCTGGCTAACCCAGTTTGTCTCAGGATTAGTTCAAGGGAAGAGCGTACCTCACAGTTAACTGGATCCCACCCCATCCACTCCATAACCTCAAATGATGACTCCCTCACCGTACCTTATTACCTCAGAGCAATGGCCCCTGAGAGCCTTCCTTTTGGGGAGCCTTCAAAGAGCTCCTAACTGAGGACTGAGCTGGGTCACTGCATGTGACAGCACAATTCTGCTGCATTTTACCAGCTCAGCTCTGTGGTAAGAGGCCAGGAGAAGCAGCAGAGGTGGATTTTGCTAGAACCCGATGTCTTCCATTCCTTTCATTCTCTTGCTGCTTATACTAGTGTCCCAAACCCAACACCTGCCTGGCACCACCTCCTGCCTGCATCCGTGGGGAATGGCTGGATCTTCCCTCTTTGCCCTTACCAGGTGGGTCACTTGGAATTCCTTGCCTTTGGCTTCTTTTATTTAAGAATAAAAGAAGCTTCTTTTTTACCCACAGGACTTCTACCGTTAATTTGATATGCATTTACTCAACCACGGGACTGGATGAACTTGCCATGAAACAGAAAGGGAAGTTCAAAATGTGTAGGGGTGTAGTGTACAA
The DNA here is from genome assembly GCF_002837175.3 of Physeter macrocephalus. NCBI lineage: Eukaryota > Metazoa > Chordata > Mammalia > Artiodactyla > Physeteridae > Physeter > Physeter macrocephalus. The sequence goes on from NC_041221.1 coordinate 152,397,630, forward strand.
AGACCCATGAATAACTTCTTTGGGCTGAGGACCATCAAAGGTCTGGCAGGAACCTGTGAAAATAACATTCCTGTGGTAATTCCTCCTAATATGCAGAGACCTGAGAATATTTCAAGCATTTTATTTTCATGTCTGCTCCAATCACTGAAAACAGTTTAAAGAAGCAAAATATCAGGGCCAAAATTTTTCAAAGAGATGTTTTTTTTTCACCTCTTGCTTTAAAGCAAATTGTAACTTTCTAAGCAAGCAAACAAAAAGGGCTTTTGTGCATATCTGATTAGCTCATTTCCTTTGATTTTGGTGAGTGATGTCATTTGGGCCCAGCTGTTGGTATGCTGCAAATGATTTCCCTTCCTTGTGTTTCAGCAAGCCATTTCTGCCCCTAATAAAATTACTTTGACTGAAACCCAGCATTTTTCATGGTTCACCTCTTCTATCAGCTGATACCCAGGACTCCTCTGGAAAGAATGAGGAATGGCCACAAAGGCATTTAAATACCTGGAGAACAGTCATTTCACGTAGACTCTCATCAAGCCGTTGTCATTCTGAGGTCTGTTTGCTTCCATTGCCTTAGCTTCTTCTCGATTCATCCTATGCAATAATAGAGTCTAAGTAGCAGAGGGACTCTGAATTAAAGGCTCCTGGGTCCTCAGAAGCAGACAGGGCCCCCTTCCTGCCTCAAGTGTTCACAGCAGATCTCACAGGTTAACTCAGTAAGGAAGGCAGCAGGGCTGTGGAAGGAACTAGGTAATGCTCTGAAGCATTGGCTTTCACATTCTGCTGACTCTAGTCCAGATTCCAGGGCCGCACTTTGTTGGCTGAGTATCAGAGCCTCTGTAAGCCTGTTTTCTTACAGGTAAAAAAAAACAGCTACGAAAAGTAAGCACAGATAGGGGAAGAGGCTGTGGGTTTATGGGGACAGGGGGCATATGGGAAATCTCTGTACTGTCTGCTCAGTTTTGCTGTGAACCTAAAACTGCTCTAAAAAATAAAATCTGTTTTGAAAACAATGTAAGCACAAAGTGTTGTGGAGGCCTCAGAGTGCTTAGAACCCTACGTGACATGGTAGTCGTTATCTGCTGCTTCTAGTTATTAGGTATGGGGCTAGGCCTCATCCACTGGGCCAGGGATTTTCAGCCAGGGCACTGTTGACAGTTTGGGCCATTTAATCCTTTGTTGTGGGGTGGAGGGTGTCCTGTGAATTGTAGGATGTTTAGCATCATCCCAACATGCCTGTTCTCTACCCACTAGATGCCAGTAACACCTCTCCAATACACACACCCAGTTGTGACAAACAGAAACATCTCTAAACATTGCCAAATGTCTCTTGAGGGGCAAAACTGGCCCTGATGGAAAATGACTAGGTTAAAGGAAAAATAATAATCAGTGCGTTTGATGGCTCCACTGCTCAGTCAACGTAAAAACTCTCTCTTTGTGGGTTTTGCTCCCTTGTCTCCACAGTACTCAAACTCATCTGCTTAGGTTGGTCTCACATGCACGACTGGCTCGCCTCATCCTCGTCGCTAATCTTTGGCTCCCACATCTGGAATGTACTGTTTTCCCTCACTGCCTCTCTCCTCCAGTCTGGACCCTTCCTAGCTTCAGCCCCCACCTCCTTAAATAATAAACCATCCTGAATCTTTTAAGCCTCTGGGTCATCTTCTCTTCCCAGCTTCTTAGGCTGCCACTGAATATATCACCCTGCAATGATGGCCTTAAGACAAGGGGTTTTAGAGCAGGAAGGTTCGATGCTAATCATGTAACTCAGTGGCCTTCTGGAGCAGATAAGGAAATTAGGGCCCAGAGAGGTTAAAGGACTCAGCCAAGGTCACAGTGCTGGTTGATAGCAGGGTTAGGCTTGTAACCTCTGCCTGGCAGCCGTTACCCTGGAGTGCATCGTCACAGGAGTTCGTCCCTGTGTCCAGCCTGTGCCTTCATTCACAAATAGCTGCTCCATTTATAGACTGGCTGGCAGGTGTAGACTCATCAGCTGTTCAGAGATATTCAAAAGCTTCTGGTCCTCCCATGGATGCTTAGTTTAAAAGACTTACTTCCTTGCTCCCTTGCTTACACTAAACCCCATTTAAACCCCAAAAAGTCAGAGAAATGGTGTAAACAGGCTCCAACTTGAGCCTGCATCAGAATCATCTGGGAAGCTTTTAAAAACACAGATTGCTGGGCCCCAGCCCTGGGGTTTCTGGAGTGGGCCTGGGACTTTGCATCCCCACGTGATGCTGGTATTTCAAGCCCCCACTTGGAGAGCCTGATGGAGAGGGATGAGGAATCTGGACTTTAGGACTAGACAACCCACAGGCAAGTGACTCAGTCTCCTCGAGTCTCATTTTCTCATTTGTAAAATCAAGATAATAATAATTAGAAGTGCTCATAAAAATGAACCATTATTTTTTATTAAACATAGTACCTTCAATGTCTGGCATTTACCAGCTCTCAGTATGTATCCTGCCCAGAGGAGTAAAAAGAGGCCAGTTTCCTTCAATTTGTCTCAGCTGGTGGCTCACAAGGTAGTTGAGCTCAGGGAATGTGTTTAATTTGGTATGGAACTCTGAGGAAATAGATTTCTCAGCCATTTCTTTAAAATGGGCAAAATGTTATTTTTTCTCCTCCCTTCTAGCCCCTAGCACCTGTTGGACAGGTTAGAGGAGGTTGAGTACTTCAAAAAATATTACTTGATAATACGAGACTGTTTATTCGTGTTTATTCTTAAAGACCCTTTTGGTGATCATCCTTTGTTTCTTTCAAAACCCTGTACGTTTCCCTTCCACTAGGCACTTTCTTCCTCTTTCTAGCCTACATGGATAACTCCCTTTTCTGACTTGTCTCTATTACCTGATTGCTACTTAAGTATAAGGAGCAATCTATAAGCTTAGTTTGAAACCTACCTGCCTAAAGAGTGCTATCTCCATGTGTCTTCTCTCCAATTAGAGTAAATGTTTTTTGAGGAAATGAACTATGCTTTCCACTTCTTTTGAATTCTCCCTGAGTGCCTAGTATCATTCCATGAATAGTCAATGGCTTCAACTGTTGGTTGCATGTATATTATAGAGTTTGCATAGAATTAATATCAAAGTTTTAACCAGGACATGGGAAAATAGTTTTCCTATATCCTTTTATTTAAAACGTAGGTCTGTTCATCTTCCATGTTGTTGGTTCTTGTGTACGAGGGATTAGTCACTGACAGACTCCTGAATGCTTGAGTTGACCGCCTACAGAAGGATAACTTCTAGGGTGAATCTACATGCAACATATTCCTCTGATATTATATCAACAAAAAATTGTGGGGGGATCACAGTGTTAGGAAACTGAAAGATGTCTGGCTTTCAATTGTCATATCACTTTATAACTGAAATTATAAAAGCATTATGCTGAGTGAGTTACCCAGCCTTCCCAATTTAAATTTAAGGACAAACATTAAACTCTTAAAATAATAAAACCCAGTGGAACAGAAAGGAGGGAGTTGTGAAATGAGATGAGGGTTTCCAGTCCTGGGTTGCTCATTTTTGTCCAACTAAAGTGTAGCCATAAAGTAAATAATGGGTTGGTTGGAATACATGTGATTCAGTTTGTATTTCCTCTCTCTTCCCAAATGTGCTTTCTTTTAATAGAATAGTGATTCTCCAAAGATAGGTTTCCCTGGGGAGAAGTCAGGGAGAGAGCCTTGACCACATGGGTCCATGGAGTGTCCACTAAATCTAAAATCTTCCCATATTCTGGGTGGGATTCCTTGTTGTATTTTTGTAGCTAGTGTGTGTCACTTCAGGAACACTTGTCCACCTCTTTTAAGTGTATTCCCACTCACTCGTTATTGCTGTATCCGCAAAGAGGACTTGGTATACCAGTCCCATCCTACTTCCCGTAATGAAGTAGGCCACACCTACTCAGCAAGGGGTGTGGCCTCTTAAGGAGGCAGCTGGATGGAGGTGACAGGATAGAGGACTTGCAAAAGGTGGCTTCACTCTCCTGTGATGCCCTTCAGTCTTCAGTTTGGACCCGCAGCTCTCAACCATGGGTCATGGCACACGTTTGCATATGGTGCCACCAGTCATATGTTGCTAAGCACAGTGTACAGCACTGGTGGGTGATTTTGTCTTTAGAAACTGAACTGGAATTAAAGACCTCCTGAGACAAAAGTCACTCTCATGTCTATTTTAATGAACTTTCTAGGGTGGAGTTCAACCATTGCGCCTACATATGCTTATGAAAGTGATAGTTGGATATCTCAAGTTTAAAGTGATTTTTAAAGACTGGGAAACATTATATGAGACATTTGCATTCCATCTCTTTAGTTCCAATGAGTATATTATAGCAAACAAGATCTAGGTCTAGGAAATTCCAGCTCTGCCATCAGCCAGCTATGTGGACTTGGACAAAGCTCCTTAACTTTGAGGAAATCCTAGACTTCTCATGTGAAAATTAGAAAAATAATAAGATCTAGCCTAGAGAGTTGTTGTGAGGTTTAGATGGGATGAAGTGTTTGCCTATGTATATAGTAAACCATCAAATGTTAGCAGGTGTCAATATTATTGTTGCTAATTAATACATACCAGATGCATAACAACAGGCTTAGCACATAGTGAATGCCTAGTAACTCTTAGGTGCTATTATTTTTACTATTAATTTTCCAAAAAATTGTTGAATAGAACATAATTCTGACAACCTATGGCTTTATCTTGAAGTTTTATTTCCCAACTTCCCTTTGGGTAACACCTGAAATACCAAGTAATCACTAGAAGTGTTCCTTTAGTGGATAAAGAAACTTTTCTTTTAAACTTCCTTTATTCCTTCTGTGCTTTTCACCAATGACTTCTCCTTTTTTTTTTTTTTTTTTTTTTTTTTGTGGTATCGGGCCTCCCTCTGTTGTGGCCTCTCCCGTTGCGGAGCACAGGCTCCGGATGCGCAGGCTCAGCGGCCATGGCTCACGGGCCCAGCCGCTCCGTGGCATGTGGGATCCTCCCAGACCGGGGCGCGAACCCGGTTCCCCTGCATCGGCAGGCGGACGCGCAACCACTGCGCCACCAGGGAAGCCCCAACTTCTCCTTTATCCAGAGGTGATGTGTCTAATAGAACACTGTACTTTTCTGATAAATGTCTCTATTCAAGCTTCACAATTATCAAATTATTGCTGGAATTTGTGTTTTGGTGCCTCCTGAAGTTGGTGCAATGTATTTACTTAAAACAAAGTATATCTGTTTTGCCCTTTTTTATTCAACTATCCAGAGCTCAATTATCGTAGTAATGCTGAATGTTCTTAAAAATCATAAGAGCTGAAATATATTGAGTGTTCTCTTTATGTCAAGCATGAGAGTAAGTGTTCTCAGTATGTGAGCTATTTTAATCTTTGGAGAGCAGCCACTTGCATTTGGTATTTCCTGCTAACCCATCCTACACATGAGAAAACTGAGCTTGAAGAATGAATTAAAGGTATTGCCCTGAGCAAGTATCATTAGAAAAGCTGGATCTCAAACCCATGCTTGTTGGATTCCAGAAATCATGACCTTAACTGCTGCAGAGTCACTCTTTAAAGTTTTATCAGGAATAGGTGTGTACCCACCTGTGGTTCAAGTGGCCTTCCCAGCACTGAGTTTTATTCTCCTAGACTGTAAGCTCCTTGAAGACAGACACCATGTCTCATTCATCTTTGTATCTTCCTTCCGCCTTTTTATTGTGTACCTAATACATTGAATTCTCAAAAAAAAAAAAAAGCTCATTAGATACTTGTTGAGTGATTTTATAGCACTCATCATTGTTGGTTGTATGATATAATTATTGCAAATGAGTTTTAAAAACAAGTCACTTCTATTCTTTGGGAGATGCAAATGGAAACCATGAAAATAGTTCTCAAGTTCCTAGATCATAGACCATTAACTGAACCCAAACCCCTCCAGTGGGGAAAAGGAAAACTTGGATTTGTCTTTCCTCTTGATGCCTCAAACTTCATTTCCAAGGTAGCAGTTGATTAGCGCTCAAATTTCATACCATGTGTCCAATGTCCTGTAATGGGCAATCTCTGATGTGTGAACTAATTTAATTGTGGGCCCAGATGTTATTTTCAGGAGTAATTTGTCTGTGATTTGAGGAGGTGGTCCCACACAGATCAGTTGGGAAGGAGAAAATTATTGTGATGCATTGAAAGCAGTCACTGCCAGGGAAAAGGATGGCTGACCTGTTTGTCTACCAGGGAGACAGGATGTTTTACGGGATTTAAAAGAAAAGCATCGTGTGCACACACTTCCCTTTCTAAACATTTGTGTTAGCCAGATCCCCATCTCTCAGGACATCAGGAAAGAACCAATATGAGCCACTCAAGAAGGAAGTGGCTGTGCTCTGAAGAAACTTGAAGCTAAGTCCTCTCTCAAATTTTGCCCAAGCAAAACTAAAAATGTTAAGTTGTTGAATTGCAGACACTTGATCCTAGTTTTTGTTATTTTATTTATGATGATGATAATAGTGTTATTTTATTTGTGATATGATGTTATTTTATTTATGATGATGATAATAATGTTGCTATATCCAGATTCTTTTGTTGCAACAGGCATAACTCAAATTGCTGTAAGCAGTAAAGCAAACAAGAAGCTTTCAATAAAGTTTAAGTAATCAAATAGAGCAGGGTAGATATGACTCTACCTATTGCTTATTGCATGGCTCAAATGATGTCACCAGGACCCTGTTTCTCTCCATTTCCCAGTGACCTGTCCCTCAATGCTGGCTCTTTTTATAGGTTCCACATACTCAAAGAACGGCTGCAGCAGTCCGAGATGCTCCTTTTGCTCTGATTCATTTCCTAGAAAGAAAATTGATGATCTCTTTCCAAGACTCCTAGCCAATGTCTCACTGCTGTAATTAGGTCACTGGCCCATCTCCAAACCAATCACTATAGTCACGGGTGGGGACATGACAAAGTCATGGGCTTCTACAGAAGCCCAAGGGTTAAGAGTTACCAAAACAGATATCCATGATAAATATGAACACTCACTGCTGTTGAGAGCTCTGTATCAGGTACTACCTAATATTATCCCCACAGCCTCTTATTCATTCATTTGTTCATTCATTTGTTGTGGTTCTACCATGATGAGCAAAAACAAACCTCGTCTCCATTCACAGTTTAGAAAGAGAATGCACTATGGGGTATGTATTACATCTACATTTTACAGGTGGGACAATTCAGGCTTCCTAGAGTTATTTCAGTTTCAGTTATTTCAGTTCCCTACAGTATTATAATTACTAACAGAAAAACAGAGATCCAAACCCAAATCTGTTTCCATAGCCCATGTCCTTAGCTGTTATGCTGGTCTGAAATGTCCTGCTTTGGGGAATAATCTGCCCCAGGCTAATGTATGTTTATCTGTGACCATGGCGCCACGTCATGAGAATTACCTCATGATAAAGAATGGGGAACACAATATAAAAGGTCCAAGGACTATGTACCCTCCCGCTCCACCCCATAGTAATGAGTCAATATTAAATTCTTCTGGCTTCTTAATAAAATGACCACAAACTGACCAACTAACTTTTGTGAATGTGCTTTCGCTTATAACATGATGTCTCCTCAGTGCTTTAGAAATAACAACCAATCTGGTTTCAGATATTTGGTCCTGTGAGAGCATCTTTGCAGCTCCTTTGTAAGATCAGAGTTTTTAATCCTCTCTGGCTTCCAAGACTTTAACAGACCACCTTACACTACACATGAAGAAACTGAAGCTCGTAGAGGTTAAATGGCTTGTCCAAAGTCACTCAGCCAGTAAAAGGTTGAGCAGGAACTTAACTCACCTGTTCTTTTCACTCCTATGCTGGTGTTCCATCATCCTTCAAGATTTTAGGGTAATATACTTATCAACTTTATTTAAATATCTACTCTAGTCTCATTCTAAGTGACAATACTTGTCAGTGTTACTGAGTGTATTATTTTCCTAAAACACATTTCAATAAACATAAAACTATCAAAAAATTTAAAATCCATCCATGAATCCCCTAAAATTTTTTCATGGTTCCTCAGCAGTAGTGTCTGACACATTCCAAAAGTTCTGTGCTATGTAATTGCCTCACCAGTTAGTTTCAGAACAAGGCTTAGGATTACAAGCAGGCAATAGTCAATTTCCATGGAAAGTTTTTTTTTTTCTTTCCAGGAAGATATATATATATATATGAATGGGGATATGATCATTTTCAGTTCTTTCCCCTCTGGTGTTGGCCTTCCCAATCAGAGTCACATCCTCACCCTCTGCTCACTTCCTGTCTTTGCTTGTGGGTGAAATACACCTGCTACTTAAAGGCTAACCTGACTTTTCAAGTCCCACTAATATTTAATGCCATTTATTGTTCTGCAGCTTGCGGGAGTTTTTGTGGTGTGCTTCTCTAGTGGTTGTCAACCTGCATTATTGTTCTGATTGAGGGTTATGTCTTTTGGAGAGTGACTTCAGCAACGAAGCTATCGCCACCTTCACTTTTTTTTGTTATAATTGTGTTTGGCTCTTCATAAGTTTCCTACTGATTTCTGAAGATCTGCTACCCTTGTAAGCCACTTAAGGATGAAAATTCAAATACTGAAGTGCGTTTTTATCCCTAGTTATTTGGAAGGAAGGATTAGGAAAACTACTTAATACCTCTCTATTTAAACACAAAGATTAGGAGAAAGAGAAAAGACCCATTGCATGAGCACATTTCTTCACAAAAATTCAAGCAATTGGAGGTGGCTCATTTGTTTTACCATTTAACCGTGAAATTAAGGAAGTCTTTGTTTGTCCTCATCTCTGTTCTTGGCTGCCGTGATGCTCAGGGAGATTGGGGATATTGAAGGCAAGTGGGCCTTCTTGAGGGCAAGGGGTTGCGCGTTTATGTTTCGTGTTTTATTCTTTCTCAGGACAGAAACTATCAAACTGCACAACAGCACTTTGATTTTTTTCCAACTCCACCATTAGGGTGCTAGCCAGGTTACACTGATGGCCGTTGTTAAGTCCAGAGAGAGATTAGATCCTTTCTCCTTACTATAATATACCTCAAATGTGTTGCACATTGAATCACCTAAGGTGCGTTTAACAAATGCTGATGCTCAGGCCCCAGGCTGACCAATCAAATCAGGATCCCTGAGGGTAGATCCCGGGTATCCTTTTATCCTTTTGAAAGTTCACCAGGTGACTCTAATGTGCACAGAGGGTGAAGAACCTCTCTTCCACGGGGCTCTGCTTTTAAGAGTCCCTGTACTGTCCTGATTAGATGCAGTCAGGCAGGTCTGGGGTTGAATCCCTGCTTCACTGACTAGCTGTGACATAGGGCTGTTCATTTAGGATCTCTTTCTTTCATTCACAGTGCTTTCTTTTTCTTGTTTTGAGTTATACCATTTTTATACTTTTTTACCTGACTGGTTTCTCTTCCTAGCCATCCTGAAATAATAATAATTGAGCACTTAATATGTCATTAATTAACTGTCCCTACAGACGTCCATAAATTAATTTGTTAAGTCCAGACAGTAACCTTTGAAGTAGGTGCTATTATTATGCCCATTTTACAGATGAGGAAACAGAGGCACAGGCAAATTAAATAATATGTTCACATTCAGTTAGTAAGTGGCAGAATAAGGATTAAGAAATACTGATTTATCTTCCTAATAAGGCCGTTGTAAGGACTAATGAGAAAATGAAGGAAAAGAGCTTAACATCGTGGGTTTCCCAAAGGAGTTCCTGCTGCTTAAGCTGGTTTTGAATCCCTGTTTTGCTGCTGAAAACCTTTCTTTAGTAGTCCCCCTACAACATGAGGCCTGAGTAAATTTTGTTGTGTATATTGCCTTAACTCATTCATTCTTAGAGTTCTGTTTGCCCCCAAATTCAAGAAGCCATTGGAACTTGTCTGAGTAATCTTTGCCTTCCTATTGAGAAAAGTCACATTAGTTATCTGCTTATTGATCACAAATGATCAGGGGAGTTGCGTCAGTCCAGCACGCTGTTTTAAAGACTTGCAGATCCAAGTGCTAATATTCAACTCTCTAAAACTGAACTAAAGACACCTCACACATAGAGAATGTTCAGGAGGCCCAAGGCTTTGTAAATCATTGCAAACGTCCATTTCATGAAGGCCTCTGAATTTTCAGGTGGCAACCTCTTGCCAGATTAACTGATCACCTAGTTAAATGATTCACAAATCCCTTTGGTAAGCTCAGAATTTGTGTAAGACAGTGGGTCACTTTTTCTATTTATTGCAGCACACAAAATTTAAATACTTCTGCATTGTATACCTGCTGGGGACTCATTTAGTTTTCTTTTAATACATATTCAGGGGTTCTTTTTTATATTTGTCTTGGAGTCACACAACTCCACCATTAAGCGCTTCCATTAGGGATGAGTCTTGTATCCCAAAGGAAAAGAGTTTTCAAATGTGTTTGAAATGGAACCATCTCAGATGGGAAAGACACAGTTTCAGTGAGATTCAGGAGTCTGGAAAGAGAAAAATCCTTAGAACATCATGGGAGGCACAGGACATTGAGTTCAGTCTGAATGCTTTGGGGAACCTGGGACTTAGGAGATTCTGAGAAGATAGGCATGTCTGGTGTATTTGAACTTACATCAGACTGCTTCCCACTTTGCGGTGACAGGAGCCTAACAGTATTTGTTTCTAACCTTCCATTCTTTTCACTCATTAAGGAGCATTCTGTTTTTGCACCTCAGGGGCTCTCTCACCTTGCTCTCTAAGGACTCCAAGCTGTGGCCATTGTGTTGCTTAAACAGTGCAGAGGAGAGGGAGAGGAAAAATGGAAAAGCTATGAATGAAGGTCTTGTTTGGAAAGGGACAAGATTCAATCAAGGGAGAACAGAAAAAAGAAAAAGGAAGCGTGGTGGGTAAGAGATGAAGCCCCACCCAACCTTTACACTCACAGCTGGGTATAAAAAAAGAACTTGGTTGGGAGTTGAGAGTGGGAGCGAGTTTGGGGGAGATTAGAGGTCATCAGTGTGCAGGACATAGAATGACATAGGTGAGGAGAGGACATTTTCAGTGTGTATGGTAGACAAATGTACTTCTCTTCCTGTCCTTTGAGAATCATTAAAGATTTAAATTGTTTTCTTGGATTTTTCTGCTGGCCTATGTTGCTTGGCATATGATTCTGCACAGGGACTTGACGTATTGTGTGATATGCCCCTTACTTGGGGATCACATATGCTAGATTTCACTCAGCCTATAAGTGAGCCTGGGTCATATTCAGAATGTTAGGTTTAACATTCATGGCACTGTGATTCAAGAGACCTATACTGGCACTTAGTTCAACTTGATTGCCGCCAGAAAGATGAAAGAGCTCAAAACCACTTCATTTTAGTATCATTAAAAAGAGTCAGGAACGTTCAGCTTATAGAAAAGAAGTCTTAGGATCATCATCAGAATTCTCTTAAAATATCCCATGAGAGATGATGTATAATATGTATGTGTTTCTGCAAAGAAAACTTGGACCAGCAGGAAAAAGATCTGTTTTCTAAAGAAAAGAAGTTAAGATCTAAGCTAAGGGAGAATTCTCTGTCAGTACTGGCCTCAAATGAGAGAGTCAGCAACCAGCAATAAGTTTTTCAGGGGGGATATTCAAGCACAGTATTTGGAGGGATGTAAAAATGTGGTAAGTGGATGAGTATGAATTCAGGAATTCCCAAATCTGAACGATCATTGGAAACCTATGCTCCAATCCAAAGAGTCTAATAAAGTAGGTCTAAGGAATATACATCTTCAAAATGCAATGCAGGACAAATAAATCAATACTATGGAATGTTATTCAGCCATAGAAAGAATGAAGTACATGCTGCAAAATTGACAACTCCTGGAAACATTTGATAAGTGAAAGAAGTCAGTCACAAAGACCACATATTGTGTGATTCTATTTATAGGAAATGGCCAAAATATTTGGCAGATCTGCAGAGACAGAAAGTAGATTAGTTGTTGCCTAGGGCTAGGAGGCATTGGGGGGCGGTGGGGAGTGACTGCTAGTGGATATGTGATTTCTTTGGGGTTACGAAAATGTTCTAAATTGATTGTGGTAGCAGTTGCACAACTCTGTAAGTATGCTAGAAACCATCAAATGGAATACTTTTAATGGACAAACTGTATGATATGTGAATTACATCTCAAAAAAAGCTATTATATTAAAAAAAATTCAGATGACACTATCTTTGGTGAAATTTGAGAACCAAATCTCAGTCCAATCATATAATCATCTGAGGATTTTTCATAAGTTACTAATACCCATGTCCCACCACCTGAGATTCTGATTCAGATGAGACTAGAGCACCAGTTTTTAAAAAGTTTGCTACATGAGTTTAATACACCACTTAGCCTAAGAATCTCAGGAACAGATGAACTTTAAATTCCCTCTTTCTTTGAGATGCTGTGATTGCTCAAGCTTCTAATTCTATCTTAGCGTTTACGAGCGTGAGCTCTGGATCAGATGCCTGCATTAGCATTTAACTCACTTGTCATAAGCTGTATGATATTGAGCAAGCTATTTAACCTCTCTGAGCTTTGATTTCCTCATTTGTAAAATGGAAGTAATGCTAGCACCTATCTCATAGAGCTTTTGTGAGGATTAAATGATTTGTGTAGATTATTTAGTCCAGTGCCTCACATATAGTAAGAACTCAGTGTTAAAGAGGATGATGACATTGATGATGATGATGATTCTCCTGCAAGGAGAAGAAATATAAATTTGGATGTTGGAGGGCTGGATATTTCTTAAGATGAAGTATGGCCCAAACACATATCAGGTATATATGCAGTGGCTGTTGTGGACAAAGATTATGGGGTAAGAGAGTCAGTGGCACTGAGAAATATTCTTGTTTGAATACTATAGGATTAAAAAATAAAAAACGAATGTTACTCATTTTAATGATCCTTTTTTAAGATGACATTTAAATGGGGCTAAGCATAAACATTGCAGTCCTTCTCACTGGCTACATTAATCCAATAAGGCAGTTTCTGCTCCTGATGTCTAGGAAAGATGGGGGATGTGTTCTCATTAGGAGAAAGTTCTCCATTAGGTGCAGGTGTATTTTTAGACTGGCAATGTTTTAAAAATACATATATATATATATATATTTTTAATATTTATATATATATTTATATATATATTATTTATATATATATATATTTATATAGTCAACAAACGGACATGGAAAGCTACCAAGCATGAGGAAACAAGACCCTAATTTGAGCCTTCTGGGAGATCCAACCTCTATCACATACCTACATGTGGAACAAATGTGGCACAAACTTTCTGAGACTGTATTTTCTAGCTTCGGAAAAGAAGAAAGATTGATGATGCTTAACCTGCCAGAGGATCAGTTCCCTTCTGCTGCTTTTCTTTTTCAGTCCTCCACCCCCTTCCCCCAAACCCACTTAAAAACAAAATCAGAACCTGGTATCCTCTGAGCACACTTTTGGCAGACCTTGGCTTTGGCATTGTTTTTCTGACCAGTTTACTGATTAGTGTTTATTACTAATCGTCTGTGGCTAGAAACATGACCCAGAGAAGAGAAAGAGCAGGGCAACAGCATGCAGTGCAATTGTTAGAATTATTCACAGTGTTTTCAGCAGGAATCACTCAACTCAAATCCACAACCACAACAGATGCCTTAGCATGCCAAACCCCAAGCATTGGCAGCCAGGCAAAGCAGGTTTCCCTTAGCACTTGGCAAGATTCCCCTTCCCTTTGCCCAGTATCCAGAGCCCAGTGCTTGGCCAGGAGCGAAGGTGAGACAAGCTGAGGGAATAATAGTTTGCTGTATCTGACAGCAATGCTCTGATGTCATATATCTCCGATACACCATAGAAAATCGAGTTTCAGTGAGTAAGGACAGGGGCACACTTGGGGACAAAGGCAAGATGGCCAAGGGAATATCCGACAGTGTACTTTGAGTTATGATGCCTCTTTGAGTAATTTAACCTCTCAGAACTCAGGCTTACTGATGAAGAAATTTATTCACTCATGTAGTATGTCAACAAATGTTCATTGAGTCCCTGCTATGTGCCAGATCCATAGTGCTAGAAGGAGGGCAGTAGAAAGACAAAAATATTAAAATTCACTATTCAAACAAATGATAGAAATTTATCTACATCTAAATCTGTGACTTTGTAACTGCCACTGTTTCTATAGGCACTTGGGAGAAACTCATAGACTGAGGTTTACGTTGTTGAATAGATATGATTATATCTCTTATCAAGTCCAGAGCGTAAATATTGCTTACATTGCTAATATAGTAGTTCCTTTGTCTGGAAATAGGTCTTTTAGTAGTTAATTTTTCCCCTCTTACTTCCAAAAGTAAAAAAAATTCCTATTCTTAAATTCATTTGGAAAACATAGGAAACATTTTAAAAAATCACCCATCACCTTACAACCCCCCAAAACCACCCTTAACATTTTGGGCATAGAATAGGGGATTTTAGACCATGAAATTATGTATTTTTTATATTAAGCTAGTAGATCTTGTTATTATATTGCAAATTCAGCTTCCTGGAACAAAGACAGAGGCATAGTATTCTGATGGAAGGATTCTTTAGGAAATGGTGATTTCTATTCTGAGTGAAATCTTTTAAGTTAATTTAGTATTTTTGCCAAACCAGTAGGGTATGAGAGGATTAGAAAGTGATGAGGGATGAGATAATGGTATTTTATTTGATGTTTTACGAGCATATTTGTTTAAAGGTTAACAAATGCCTTTTCATCAATGAAGAGAATTACTGTATCCAAGAGACCTGTAGCCATTGCTGAGTGGTGAGAATGGTTTTTACTTATTCAGTCAATATTCTTATCAAGTGTCTTTTATGTGCCAGCAGTTAGGTGAGGAGACTGGAAAAGGAGAGGTATGGAGATATTTAGTCTGGGGGACAAATGACCTTAAGCCAGTAATAATACTCAGTTAAGTATCATGGGTGCACGCCATAAAGGGAAATACAGGTGCCATGAGATCACATAGCAAGGTCCCTAACTTACCCTGATAATGAGAGAAGCCTTCCATACTCAAGTACCCTTTAAGTTCACACATGTGAAGGCGAGGGGTTCAGTCTGGTCCATGGTGGAGACCATTCGAGCAACCGCAGCAGGTTAGGATTTGGATTCCAACTGCTCAAAATAACCATCCTGCACCAGGAGCATTTTGTACCTTGCTGAGATTTTGGTGCTGTGAATACGATTACACAGTGAATCTAGAAAATTACATCCTTTTGTGGTCAGTCCAGTAACTGACCTTCCTCAGAAGAGAATGCCACTTCCAGGAGACCATTTGCTGGAGCCCCACCCTTCAGCATTTGATGTATGGTATCACTTGGCACCTAGATAAGGGGATACCAGGAATTCCAGGCTGTATGCGAAAATGGATACAAATAGCATGAGATAGGTTCTTTGCTTGGCTGTGGCAAAAGGACTCCTCATGATTTATGCGCTGTACATTGGGAGATGTCTGATGTGAAGTCAACAGCTGAAATCGAATGAATAATTCAGCATGCGGATCAATCGCATCATCTCCCTTGCCATGTTATTGCTATTTTTACGTAATTGCCAAGTGAAAAATAAATTGATGCCATAAATAAACAACTGTCATTTGATATGAAATAGACCCTAGCTTCTTAGGGGTATTCTATTTTCAGGTACTACCCTGAAGCTTTTTATACAATTAAAAATATGCTCTTATTAAAATACGGGGAGACATATCTCTAGGTGTTAGTTCAATGCCAATGTGGAAAGGAAAATAATGTAGAAGGACGAAACATCACATCTCTTCTTCAAAGGCCCCATTCTTTGCTGGTCTTGTTCTGGAAGGTACTGCTCAGGAGAAGGTTCTTAATGCCCATTGCATGGTGTGATAGGACAATTGACTCTGCAACTAAAACAAAATACTAAGTTTAATTCCTTTCATATTAGTTTTTAAAGTAGGTAGATATGAATGGACACAACCTAAAAGCCTACTTTTCTTCTCCATGAATCTTTTCTTGATTAAGTGCATAGTAATTAATAGCTCCTTGTCATACTCATTTTATGCTTCTTTAAAGAAAAACACAAAACATAGTATAGATAAGCTCATAGCTTAGGCAGTAACTGTCATATCATTGTCATAATTAATGTTACAACTAGCATTTGTTCATCATGGCACAAAAAGAATAATCAATTTAATTAATTGTACAATTATTGGCCTTTCCATTTTTAAGGGTTTTTATCAAAGTCTTGCCTCCCTTGATCAGAAATTTTGCTTCTTGAAAGTTTTGAGAGAACTTGTTTGCTGGGTGGCAAATATAAAATCTCTGAAGTTTAAGCTTACTATAAAAATTAGAAACGTCTTTTTATTTATTAGCTTTTGGTCAAAAAGCAAGCTCTAGCTTTATCTTTAGTTCTGCAAATATGTGTTATCAATAAAATTAGTCAATCTTTTAGCATATTATCAACCGTATCTCCCCTTAACAGGTTAGTTTTGTATCTTTAAACATCTTATCTCTGAGAGGCTGAACTTCATTTGAACATCAATTAAATGCACATCAACATGTGCTGTTTTGGAACAGAAATTCCCTCTGGGTCAAGTAAGCTTTCCAGATAATATATCTTGTCTAACAGTACACTAGGTAGAGTTAGTAATAACAAAACAGTTGCAGATTATAGCATGATTTAGAGAGCACAGCCTTTTCTCTGTCTTTTCAGATAACTACAGTTCTCTTTTGTTCATTCTCAGGATTGAAAACACAGTGAATTTTTAAAGCCAGCTATAATTTAAAATAAACTCTTGCATTCTCCTTTCCCAGCTCAGATCTGGGAATGGACAAGAGCTAAGTGGGAAAGAATTAGACCTTTTGAACTCTTCGGGAGTTGGGGGGGAAGCGTGGGGAGTTTGAAGGCTTCTGATGTTTCTCATCCGGGCTGGGTTTGTATCACTGAGAGGCTGGTGTTCTTGACTGTGCCTTCAATACAGTTGAGCGTGTTTGTGCAGCCAAATGTCATTTCATAGGAAAAATCAAACTCGATTTTTGAGATTGGTGAGATTTCTGGAGAAGAATGAATCCAGACTGGGGTGGAACTGACAAAGCACACCGACTGAAACAAAGGCTATGCGGTGCCGGTGCCGTGCACGTGCCATTGTAACGTCTAAAGATGATTGCTTTTAGAGAAATACAATGGTTTTAGCCCAGAGGTGACAAAACACATTCTCTTTCCCTTCTCTCTTGGTAGAGCTTTCTTTCAGAAGGGAAATGAATCTCTTTTATGTCCCAGTGTTCAGGAGGGAAAGAAGTACCTTCTGCCAGAGCTGAACATCGGAGGATATTAGTAATATTGACTGAGCAAATTGGATTCGTGGAACTGCTAGATTCAACACTGCACATTCAAAGAAATACCATGATTTTGTACAGTGCATGTTTATCTGATCCTATATTGAAGAAGCTTGCTATTGGTGTTCTTGGGACCAAGCTGAATGATTTTCGTAGCCTAGAGTTAGATGGGTGGATAGTTGGGCTCAAGTGTCAGAGAGTCCAGTAGTGCAGGTTGGGCACTGCACACCTTCAGGACAACCTTGCTCACTTAGACTGCAGTATGGATGTTGCCCCCTCAAGTGAAGGTGCGAGACCTTTACAAGAATAGGAGCAGCCCTACCAGTTCTCCTCCTTTCAGATCTGCTCCACTTAGTCACTTAGCCATTTCACTCAGCCCCCACTCAGTGCAAGAATCCAAAAAGACGGAACTGTTTACAGTGATCACTTTTAAAGCAACAACGAAATGATAGATATATCCATCGCAGTGCAGTGCATAACCCATTCTAGACGCTCAGTAAATGTTTGTCGGATGTATGATTTTATGTCGTATGTGTCGGTGAATCTCTTTCTCTACCGTTAAGCTGTAACTCTGTGACAGCAGGGATGATAACTGTCCTGTTCATCTCTGTAACCCAGTTGCACGCCCCGGACAGTGGCAAACATTAAGTAAGCATCCAATTAGTATTTGCTGAATGGATTAAAAAATGATAAACCATTGCCTAACAAGGTATACACTATTAACATTCCCATTTTACATATCTGGAAACTGAGTTCTAAAAAGGTAAAGTGAGGATCCCAAAAGGACTGATGCATGGTGTTGTAGCCCACCCGTCCTTCTGGTCTGGGTACCTAATCTCAGTCAGACCATGAAAGGTTTGCACCTTTGGACCATTTTGATCCATGTATAATCCGTCACTTTGAACAAATTGTTCTGGATTCTGAGGGATGCTGAGAAAAATGGCCAAACAAAACTCACTATTTTATTTATTATCGAGATATTCTTGAAGGTACAAGTAATAGCCTACTTAGGAAGACCCTGAGAAAGGTTTCTCAGTGCTCTGAGCTGGCAAACTTTTCCTCCTGAGTTACTAGTAGGATTTTGTTTGGGGTTTTTTGGCGGGTTTTGTTTGTTTGTGTTTATTTTTAAATAGACTTGCTTTTTAAGGAAGTTTTAGGGTCACAGCAAAATTGAGAGGAAGGTGTAGAGAGTTCCCATATAGTTCCTGCCCCCGGGCATGCATTGCTTTCCCCACTGTCGACACCCCTGCCTGAGGGGTACATTTGTTACAACCAATGATCCTACACTGACACGTCGTTATCATCCAGAGTCCATAGTTTACACTGGGCTTCACGTTTGGTGGTGTACGTTCTTTGGGTTTAGAAAAATGTATAATGACATATCCACCCTTATGGTATCGTACGGAGTAGTCTCATGGCGCTAAAACTTTTTGCTCTACCTATTCATCGCTCTTCCCACTCGACCCCAGCCCCTGAGAACCACTGGCCTTTTCACTGTCTCTGTAGTTTTGTTTGTTTCAGGATGTCATACAGTTAGATTCATACAGTATGTAGCCTGTTCAGGTTGGCTCATTTCACTTAGTAATATGCATTTAAATTTCCTCCAAGTCTTTTCATGTCTTGATAATACATTGCTTTTTAGTGCTGAATTTATCGCAGTTTATTTATGCATTCATCTACTGAAGGACATCTTCGTTACTTCTAAGTTTTGGCAAGTATGGATAAATCTGCTATAAATATCTGTGTGCAGGTGTTTGTGTGGATATAAGTGTTCAACTCTTGGGGGTAAATACCAAGGAGTTCAATTGCTGGATCCTCTGGTAAGAGTATGTTTAGTTTGGTAAGGCTGGTGGGCTTTTTATCTTATGAGCAATGTGCATTATGTAACTGATTGCAGTTCCCTTTTTGCTTTGTCCACTTGGAAATTCAAAGCCGACTTTGAAGGCCAGCTTTAGTCAATGGGTACCGATGTGTGTTTTTCACTTCTGGCATTTTATAGTTCTTCCTTTTCTTGCCATGATGCTTTTTTATTTGTTTTACTCTTACCGCATTTTAACATGCGATTACATTTTGCATGCTATCTTTAATTTTATTAATTGGAAATGAGAATCTAATAAATTATCCCAGTAGAGGCAAAGTTTGTGGGAGTGGTTAAGAGATTAAGAGGCCCTGGCTTCAGATGCCAATTGTACTATGTACTACTTGTATGACCTTGAGTAAGTTCCTGTACCTCAGTTTCTTCATCCATAAAGTATGATAATGATAATTTCTACTTCAAGGAATTGTTGCCAGTATTAAAGGAGATAATTTATGCATGTTATTTTATTATTTTTTTGGTTTCAGCCCCACGCCACCGGCACTTCTCCTACCCAGATCCACTGACTTAATGCCCTGGAGAAGGTTCTCTCAACCTCCATACTACTGACATTTGGGGTCAGGTAATTCTGACCCCTGGGGGTTGTTCTGTGCATTGTAGGATGTTTCTCTGCCTTCATGGTCTCTACCCACTAGATGCCACTAGCATCCCCTCAGTTGTGACAACCATAAAATGTCTCCAGACATTGCCAAATATTCCGTGGGGAGCAGAATCATCCCTGAGATGATTGAGAACCTCTGCTTTAAATGTCTCGTGCTGTCATTTGTTGTTTCGGACCACTTTTCCTCCAGTAATTCTCCGTGTCAGATCACGTTTACCCAGACCAGTGCACATGTTGTTGGGTTCATTTATTTCTTAAATCCAAATTTCGTGGCCCACTTAGCATCCTGTTCTCCACTAATCATAGGGAAACATTTATTGAGCACCAGCAATGGACTTTGTCTTTGAGGAGACATCATCTGGGGAGGAAGCTGGGCCATGTATGCAAACCACTGTGACACATCCCAGTGACTGCTGAAGCTGGTGACATGCAAACTCCCCAGGCCTACAGAGTACTTGCAGAATGAAAATGCACAACGCATGCTTTGACCCAAGATTTTTTTTTTTTTGGTTGACATTTCAATTTATGTAAAATATTATTATGAGTGTATACAAATAAGTTAAGTAGGTAAAAGTTTAATGAGTCATCCTTTTGAAAGGAGCAATTACATGAAATTGGAAAGTACTTGGAAAACGGGGCTATATGGCAGCTCTCTGAGGAGGGAGTGATTAATTTTTCTAGAAATAGGCAGATAGCCCGATTCATATGGAAGCAATGATAATTGATAAGAGGTTAAAGTGATGTCCCTTCCTGGTACCATTTACATTTTGATGTGGGGCTGGAATGTGCTAAGTGCAAGTGTGAGTAATATGGATATGATACTTACAGAAATGGAACCTGAACATATTTTGTAAACAAACTGAAAGCTTGTGGGGGGATGGACTGGGCAGGGAATGTTCTTTTTAGCAAACAAAAACAAAGGAAAGCACACCTTGAAAACAAACAAACAAAAGCAAACAAACCAAAAAAATTTCTGGGTCCCTGATGATCTTGGGGATTTTTGCCATGACCAGCACTGGAGTGAAAGGAGCTTGGATAGAGTCAAATAAGATATGGAGGCGATTCCTAAGAATAAAGATGATGATAGGGAATGTATGAGTTAATGACAAATGGAAAAAAATTTTGGCAGTATTCTTCTTAATTTTTATTAAAAAAATAAATCAAGAAAGCGTGACTTTCGCAAAAACTTTCCTCCCTGCACTTTTCTCTTTGCATTCCTGGCTACTCACCATCACACAAATGAAACCACCCCTTAAGTGCATAGTAATATAGAAGTTTACTGAAACATCCTAGAATTCATTGTTTTTTATCAAGCTTCGTGCTGCTAATCACCAAAAGTACTTAATTGTAAAAGTTTCCTCCTGACTATTACTGTGCTTTATAAATGCCTCATTTCTAAATTCAAGTATCTCCAAGTATATACTAAGTGCATTGATGTAGATGTGTCACTTCTTTCTGATCATCACTGAGATTTTGGTCGGTTTTGAAGACGGAGGGAAAATGAGAATGAAGATGAAGTGCTTTCTGAGAAAGAGCTGACTTTATGTTCTCACATCAGGCTGTACCACAGAAGTTACAAAGACCTCCCCCCACCACACACACTACCTGTGTACAAACCTATTTGCCTTCAAACCTAAAGAGCCATATAATCCAATATAGGGAATAGGTGAGAAGGCACTAATACAAACCAGAAATTCTTTCTCCATGTGTTTTCTGAAGCTCAACTTTATACAATCCCATGAAAAACAAAGATACTTGCCCAGTGTGTATAATAGGGTCATTTTAAGGACACATTTGTTGGACTTCACTCTTTTGGCATCTGTTCAGGACACCTAACAAAAAAGTCAGTTGTCTCTCACCTTCTCATCACCCCCTCAGCACTCCTCCCCGCAACAAATCCCTAGCAAATTCCACTTGCTGAGTGTCCTCCTATTAGCATAATGGTGTGTGTTAATTTGGAGAAGAAGCATGTGTTTCCTATAAGAAAGTTGTTTTAGGTCTTTAAATGTCTCTGTCAAACACTTTCTTTTTGTTTGGAGAAATAATTACAGATCAGTACTGTTAAAACCAAAACATCAGAGAAATTGCCTGTCCCAATGTTTCTAATTTGGTGGATGTCTGCTTAGTGAATGACAAAAGTTTAGCTTGGCCATGCCAAGAAAAACACATCCAGTTTGAGCACTGCAATTGCTGACTTGGTTATAAGGGATGACAGTCACTGCACTTTGGTTGTTTTCCTCACGTCCCAGTGAAAGAGCTCTCCTTCTACAGGACAAATCTGTTCCTGTGACTCCAATAAAGGCAGACAGCTGGTTAAATGGTGATGTGAACCATGGTTGTGTTTGGATACCATTTTTCCTTCTTTTTAAGGAGGCATCTTATGTTGGCCCATAGATACTCAGAACCACCACATTGATATCTTAGCTGATTTCTCTTCTCTGTAAACATTTCACCCTAGACTTTTTCCAATCCAAGACCTGGATGTGGTTTTGTCATAACTGAAATGGCCCCACTGGCTGAAGTGAGAAATATATCATTTTGAGAGACTTGTACAGCGTAGCATTCAAATGGACAGTATATTCATGGGATAAAGGTGACAAAGATGTACACACGCACACACATACATAGGTATGCATATAAAACTTTCTTTGGGAAATAGAGAAAATTATAGAGCAGAAATAAAAATCAGTCACAATCATAGCGCTGAGTGTGTGTTGGAGACAGTAGAGAGTGGGTCAAAGGGAAGTAATAGATGGTGATCCAGGCCTTCCACCCCTGCTCCTACCAGCACAGTTTCTCTCCTATTTGGTGTTTCGTATGATGGAATCCCACATGAGGTTTTGTGTCAAAGAAAGTTTCTACTGCTGAAGAAGATAAAAGTTGAAAAACCACTTTCAAGTCGCACATGGAACAGTCTACTGACCATAATTATGAACAACACACAACAACCTGGGTGAATCTCATAAGTGCAATATTGAGAAAAGAGGTCAGGCAAAATAGAGTATGAATTGTACGATTCCACTTATACAAAGTACAAAATCATGCAAACTAGTCTATGGTGTTAGAAGTTAGGACAGCGGTTAGAAGGGAGCATAAGTGGGCGTGCTGTAGGGTTCTGGAAATGCTCTGTTTCTTGATCTGAGTGCTGGTTTCATGGGTGTGTTCAGTTTATGAAAATTCATTGAATTGCACTTACATGTGCATTTTTCCTATGTATGTTTTACTTCAATAAAAAGATGAACACACATACACACAGCCAAAGCTTGGCTACTAAGGTAAGATAGTCATGTATTTTGGAAGTTTACTGAGACGAGGAAGGCTTCAGGAAGATCCACCAGGAAGAGGCAGGTGGAAAGAGAAATGCCGAGATGTGGTGGTCTTTAAAACAAATATGTGTCTCTCTAGGATAGATAGGGATGGGGCTGCCATGTCTGCCCTCCACACTGAGCCTCTGGTACAACCCAGTCTCTGAGGTTCACTCTCATCCGTACTTCTGAATCCCAAACACACCTGATCCACAGATGTTTACTGTGTTGATCCATGGCTGTATGCTAGACAGATAGGGCATTCAAATCGCAAAAAAAGATATATCCTCCTCTTAAAAATCTTGCATTAAAAAGTTTTGGTTTATTAAAGCAACAATTTGGAAATAGCTTAGATATCCAACAATAGGGGATTGTTTGATTCAGCTACCTTAGATCCATACAGCCATATAGTAGCAGTCATTAGAATCAATGTTTCATAAGAATATTTTTATATTAAATGTTCTTTTATAGAGAACATCTAAAATGTTCTCTATATTTGTTGGGAGAAAATAGGTAAAGAAAACATATTTTATACTATGATAGCCAGATATGTACCCATAGCAAAAAAACAAAAAAACAAACAAACAAAAAACTGGAAGGATATGCACCAAAATGTTATCATCTAGGCATGAGACAATGATGATTTTGATTTACCTTTCTTATATCAATTTGCTAAATTTGTCATCTGGAACATGTGTTGGTTTTGTAGTACAGAAAAATTATGTTTTTTAAAAAGAAGAGTCATTCCGTTTAGGAAAGTTAGGCCAAATATAAATATTTTTAAAAGTAATTTAAATTCAAGGGAATAAATAAATGCCATGCATAAGTACTGACATTAAATCTTGTGAGCACAAAGAGGGAGCAAATACTAGGAAGTCATCAGAGGCGGACTTCAGCTGAGCTTGAATTCTGATTTCAATGATGACAGATAGCATTCAGGCAATGCCTGCCCTCTGCTGAGAATTGCTTCATTAGGATTTTCCGTACATTACCTCACAGTAACTTCATAATGTAAGTGATGGTGTTTCTCCATTTTTTTAAGATGAGAAAACCATTTAGAACAGAGAAAATATCTCATAATCAGTCTCATCATAGAACAGAGAAAATTATCTGTCCTAGATCCCATGGCTAGTAAGTTTCACAGCCAGTGTTACTAGAATCCACTTTTGTCTAATTCAAAAGACTACTTTCCCCACCTTGCCTTGTTCCTTAGAAGGAGAAGCAAAACTCAAAAAGGTTACCTTTCTTTGTTTTCAGTCAGTGTGTATGTTTGGGGGTGGGGGAAGGTGATGGAGACAAAAAATGGAACCACTCAAGCAAATAGCATTTCCTCCACCTAATAGGCTTTTTGCCTGATAGTAAGTTATGGGTCAGGAAAAATGGGAAAGTTCTTTCTCTGTCTAATTCAGCATAGGAAATCATTATGCAGAGGCTCTGTTGCCTCTTTCAGAATGAAATGTAACATGATACTTTGGGTTTGACTTTGAGAAGTGTACAGCCAAACTTTCTGGGTTTGTTGATATACATTGTCTTCCAAATTGTCTGCACTCCATTACCTGATTGGAGATGCTCTGCTCTCAGATGGCTTGGAGTTCATCCTCCAAGTATCTGTAAGAGCATTCTGGGCCTGTTTATCAGATTCCTTGCTAGTGCTACAAACGGAAGGATCTTTAAAAGGTGCAAAGATTTTAGGCAGGTGGTAAATCTAAATCCCTCAAAAATAAGTTCTCTACCTCTCTGATGAAATGGATATACAGAATGTGAGAGGTATATGAAATGCATTTGCTCTTATGCACCGTCCACCTGGAGAAAAGAATTAAAATTCTGAGTATTCCTCTAAACTGATATGACAATATCATTTGATGTATACTAGACAAGTTTAGATGTTAGATCTTAATTTATATTTAAGAATAAGCTTTCAACTTTACTACATTTTTAAGGAACCCCTCATATATATAGTTTACCAAAACGTAGACTGGAATGACACTTTTTGTGTCTTTTGTTTACTAAATTGCAATGTCAGGATAATAAATGCTGAGGCTGGAGTATGTGTGTGTTTCATTTCTCTTAGGGAGTTCTGTACTTCAAGGGCTTTCCTCTTCAACATTGCAGATAAAACACTACATCACACTCTTTAGTGAAAGAGACACTTTCTCCTTCAAGATGCCTGTTCAGCTGTTCCACAGCTGAAGAGCTGGGGAGACTTAAAGTTACATTCCTTTTCCTGCCATTAAAAGGGAATGGGGGGAGGAGTGAGGACAAGAAACTTGCATCTGGTTCAATTTCTTTGCCAAATTCTTCGTTTAATTGTTTTGTAATTTGAAGAAAACCACAAGTGACAAGATGAAATTGCTAGGAACATAAATACAGAATTTAATTGTTCATGTCAGAATTTCAATTCCCAAACCATGGTAATCCAAGTCGCAGTTTTGGACCAACAAAGAGGAGAAGCAGTGGAGACTGTTGCTGAGTTTTCTGAGCCCCTATGATTCCACCTCCCCACCCATACCAAGTTTTTATAAAGTCCTTCAATCAGGAAGAGAGAGAGAGAGGGAGAGGGAAGTTCACTCCTCTTATCTCTATGGATTTGATCCTAACAGCTGGGATCCAAGATTCCTCAAGAAAAGCCATCACATCGAGTCCATGATCCAAAATAAAACAGCACCTAAGTGTTAAACACTTCATTGATAAGCGCCTATAAATTCAAAGAATCTTTGATAGTAATGAGGTTCTTCTAAAGGGGTGCCTTTATTTTGGTTTATGACATAAACTTCCCTGGACCAAGGGGCAGTTTAACCCAGTTGGGGTTATTCTTGATTTTAAGTTAGGAAATGTATGTTACTCTCAGCCACCAAGCAGAGTTTGCTTCTCTTGTCCCACTGCCTGGAATAGCGTTACATCGGTAGTATATGCTCAATTCATATTTGTTGACTAAATTTGTTTGATGAGCAAATGCACAGTAGAATGAGCCCTGGGGTTTTATAAAATAGTTGAGTAGACAAGTGTCTCAATTCTCTATGTTCTTTTCAAGTCTTATGAAGTCTCCAAATTCTAGCTTACCGGATCTGTATCACATCCCCTTAAAGCTCTGGTTTTGGCTCCATTAAAATCTAACAAAGTAATTGGGACTAAGATGCTATTGACTTAGAATGGTTTAATTTGCCATCTAACTCAGATTATTTTATTTTTATAAGCTTGATTTGTGTTCAGAAATCGCAGGGTCTGTTCTAGAGTCAAAGGGGACTATGTTGGGGGTGGATGTACCTCTGTGTGTCTACAGGCCAAATGATTTCTTTCTTTGAATCTGAACCTTGAAAGGAAAGATTAGTTCCTAATCTTAGCTCAGGGTACTATTTTATAAGATAGTTTGTGGGAGTGATTGGTTATGCTATACAGTGAAGCAAGTTAAATCCCTTTTATGTAGACATATTCACAAATCATAGAACAAAAAAGTGAAAAGAGTCACAAGAGAGAAAAATCGAGAATTACTCGGATCATGTACATGATTAAGAAAATATATTATAAAGGGACTTATTTATCCAGAAGATTCTTGTGAGACTTTAAAGGACAGTGAATTCTATATACGTACTTTAAAACACTTTCTTTCAACAACAGATAGTAGACATGACTCATTACTTGATGAGATATGGAAGAATCTTAAAATTTATATAAATACTTTTTGCTTCAAGAAAAGTACATTCATGATTTTCCCTCTTCCTGATAATAGTGGGAAAATCCAGGCAAATCTTAGTTATCCATCCCATGTAGTACATATTAGTGGCTCTCAATCTTGTTTACATTGAATCCCACCAACCTATCAAAAATCTTGGATTTATCATGACAGGGAAAAAAATCTCTTTTTTTCCTAAGTAAGAAAAACTCTATTTCAACAGCAATCTTGTTATATTTTTAAAGATGTTAAATACTGTAGTAAAAAGTACTGTCAGGAATGAGTTGTGTAGTTCTGGCTTTAATACTCAAATAAATGAAGACAATGGTGTATTGTTTCTTGAGTTGCATTATGATACTTATACCAAAGATTTTCTATAAAATTTCACCGTATGGATTGGGTATTATGATAATAGTTTGGTAATTAAGGTAAGTCAAAAGTTGCAAACTTTGGTGAGTGACCACTTATTTGCTTCTCAATTCATCCCAATATACCATTATGTTGAAAATTAGTGCTATAAGAGATGCTACAAACACCTCCTCCATGCAGCCTTTCCAGATTAGCTCCATTAACCACCTGAGAGGTTTTCAGATAGAGAGAGCTAATTGGTTTGTCTTGGGTGATATACTTCTCTGGTAGGGCAGTAGTCATCTTGAGGTATCTTTCTAACCACAGAGCCATCTACTCCCATGTTATTCTGGAAACTGCCTATTCCTTTCCTTCTTCCAGGAAGGACCCCAACAGCCATTTCTGTAATGAACGACTATACCCTCACAGGCAAATTGGGCCAAAGCTGGCCATGACGCAAGCAGGGTCATGTGGTTCTCTTTCTTGGAAATCTATAACTAGGACCAAGAGAAGATAGAGTCAGCTTGTCTGTGTGCCTAGAAGTCAACTTGGGGGTGCTCAAATTGGGGGTGGCCAAATTCAGCCACATGTACCTGAGATGCAGAGATAGTGAAGAACAAAACAGAGACAAAGTTGAGAGAAAGGGAGAGATGGAGAGAGTTCCTTTCAACTTCCTAGTTCTATACCCTGAGATCCAAGCAATTCCTGCCCTTGATTTCTATGAGACACCTTTTTAATCTCATAGCAAATTCTCTTTTTTTTGCCTTAAACTGGCCAGGAATTAGTACTTGTTACTTGCTGCCTTAGTGTCCCAGTGAATTCAGGTAATTTGCCCTTGGGAGGTTTTGAAAATATTGGCCTGATTTCTTCCATTTCACTTCATGGTCTCTAGGACCAGGTGTCAGGCATCCTGGGAGCATCTTCTGAATGCTCCAGTAGCTTGGTTCAGGGATCTGTCTTCAGCCTGTGCTGCCATGTGGGGTGGGATGGAGTGGGGGTTAAGACGAAGGGATTTCTCCACAAACCCTAATCTCGCTGGGAACCATCTCAGCTCTTCTGAGCTGCCTGGTCTTCTTGGAGGAGGATTCAAAAACTATGCTTTACTTGATGTTCTCACGCTTCTCAGTAACAAGTTTATATATGAGTATATTATATATAATTTTGAACTGGGACATTGGTGGGAATCTTACGGCAGACATCTTCTGATGAACTCAGTGCCAGCTGCCAATTTTCAAAACTATGTTTTGAATAGATTTAGTTACACTTTGTGTAGAAGCCAATTTTCCTTTATTATATTTCATATTTTATAGTTTGACTTTTAATTTGCTTCAATCTTATTTGGAGAAAATGCATCCTTGGCTTTAGAAGGAAAGTCTTGCAATCTGCTTAATCTTGCTGCCACCACTTAATTCTTTTTTTTGTTTTTTTTCTTTTATTTATTTTTTGAATTTTATTTTATTTATTTTTTATATAACAGGATTTTATTAGTTATCTATTGTATACATATTAGTGTATATATGTTAATCCCAATCTCCCAATTCATCCCCCCCCGACCCTGCTTTCCCCCCTTGGTGTCCATACATTTGTTCTCTATAGCTTTATCTCTGTTTCTGCCTTGCAAACAGGTTAATCTGTACCATTTATCTAGATATCACGTACACGCATTAATAAATGATATTTGTTTTTCTCTTTCTGACTTCACTCTGTATGACAGTCCCTAGGTCCATGCATGTCTCTACAAATGACCCAATTTCGTTCCTTTTTATGGCTGAGTAATATTCCATTGTATATTCTTTATCCATTCATCTGTTGATGGGCATTTAGGTTGCCTCCACGACCTGGCTATTGTAAATAGTGCTGCAATGAACATTGGAGTGCATGTGTCTTTTTGAATTATGGTTTTCTCTGGGCATATGCCCAGTAGTGGAATTGCTGGGTCATAGGATAATTCTATTTTTAGTTTTTTAAGGAGCCTCCACACTGTTCTCCATAGTGGCTGTATCAATTTACATTCCCATGAAGAGTGCAAAGTATTCCCTTTTCCACACACCTTCTCCATTATTTATTGTGTGTAGAATTTTTGATGATGGCCATTCTGACTGGTGTGAGGTGATACCTCATTGCAGTTGTGATTTGCATTTCTCTAATTATTAGGGATGTGGAGCATCCTTTCATGTGTTTGTTGGCAATCTAAACACCTTCTTTGGGGAAATGTCTGTTTAGGTCTTCTGCCCATTTCTTGATTGGGTTGTTTGTTTTTTTGAAATTGAGCTGCATGAGCTGCCTTGTAAATTTTGGAGATTAATCCTTTGTCAGTTGCTTCATTTGCAAATATTTTCTCCCATTCTGAGGATTGTCTTCTGGTCTTGTTTATGGTTTCCTTTGCTGTTCAAAAGCTTTTACGTTTCATTAGGTCCCATTTGTTTATATTTGTTTTTATTTCCATTTCTCTAGGAGGTGGGTCAAAAAAGATCTTGCTGTGATTTATGTCAAAGAGTGTTCTTCCTATGTTTTCCTCTAAGAGGTTTATAATGTCTAGTCTTACATTTAGGCCTTTAACCCATTTTGAGTTTATTTTTGCATATGGTGTTAGGGAGTGTTCTAATTTCATTCTTTTACCTGTAGCTGTCCAGTTTTCCGAGCACCATTTATTGATGAGGCTGTCTTTTCTCCATTGTATATCCTTTCCCCCTTTGTCATAGATTAGTTGACCACAGGTGCATAGGTTTATCTCTGGGCTTTCTATACTGTTGCATTGATCTATATTTCTGGTTTTGTGCCAGTACCATATTGTCTTGATTACTGTAGCTTTGTAGTATAGTCTAAAGTCAGGGAGTTTGATTCCTCCAGCTCCGTTTCTTTCCCTCAAGATGACTTTGGCTATTCAGGGTCTTTTGTGTCTCCATACAGATTTTTAAGATTTTTTGTTCTAGTTCTGTAAAAAATGCCATTGGTAATTTGATAGGGATTGCATTGAATCTGTAGGTTGCTTTGGGTAGTATAGTCATTTTCACATTATTGATTCTTCCAATCCAAAAGCATGGTATATCTCTCCATCTGTTTGTGTCATCTTTGATTTCTTTCATTAGTGTCTTATAGTTTTCTCAGTACAGGTCTTTTACCTCTTTAGGTAGGTTTATTCCTAGGTATTTTATTGTTTTTGTTGCAATGGTGAATGGGATTGTTTCCTTAATTTCTCTTGCTGATCTTTCATTGTTAGTGTATAGGAATGTAAGAGATTTCTGTGCATTAATTTTGTATCCTGCAGCTGTACCAAATTCATTGATTAGCTCTAGTAGTTTTCTGGTGGCATTTAGGATTCTCTATGTATAGTATTATGTCATCTGCCAACAGTGACAGTTTTACTTCTTCTTTTCCAATTTGTATTCCTTTTATTTCTTTTTCTTTTTCTATGTATAGTATTATGTCATCTGCCAACAGTGACAGTTTTACTTCTTCTTAATCAGTTTTCCTTTCTTTTATTTCTTTTTCTTCTCTGTCCTGACTAGGACTTCCAAAACTATGTTGAATAACAGTGGTGAGAGTGGACATCTTTGTCTTGTTACTTATCTTAGAGGAATTGCGTTCAGTTTTTCACCATTGAGAATGATGTTTGCTGTGGGTTTGTCATATATGGCCTTTATTATGTTGAGGTAGGTTCCCTCTATGCCCACTTTCTGGAGAGTTTTTATGATAGATAGGTATTGAATTTTGTCAAAAGCTTTTTCTGCATCTATTGACGTGATCATATGGTTTTTATTCTTCAATTTGTTAATATAGTGTATCACATTGATTGATCTGTGTATATTGAAGAATCCTTGCAACCCTGGGATAAATCCCACTTGATCATGGTGTATGATCCTTTTAATGTGTTGTTGGATTCTGCATGCTAGTATTTTGTTGAGGGTTTTTGCATCTCTATTCATCAGTGATATTGGTCTGTAATTTTCTTTTTTTGTAGTACCTTTGTCTGGTTTTGGTATTAGGGTGATGGTGGCCTCGAAGAATGAGTTTGGGAGTGTTCCTTCCTCTGAAATTTTTTGGAGAAGTTTGAGAAGGATGGGTGTTAGCTCTTCTCGAAGTGTTTGATAGAACTCACCTGTGAAGCCATCTGGTCCTGGACTTTTGTTTGTTGGAAGATTTTTAATCACAGTTTCAATTTCATTACTTGTGCCTGTTATGTTCATATTTTCTGTTTCTTCCTGATTCAGTTTTGGAAGGTTATACCTTTCTAAGGATTTGTCCATTTCTTCCAGGTTGTCCATTTTATTGGCATAGAATTGCTTGTAGTAGTCTCTTAGGATGCTTTGTGTTTCTGTGGTGTCTGTTGTAACTTCTTCTTTTTCATTTCTAATTTTATTGATTTGAGTCCTCTCCCTCTTTTTCTTGGTG
>NC_041221.1:152429280-152469255 GCF_002837175.3 Physeter macrocephalus
TGATTTCTAATCTCATAGCGTTGTGGTCAGAAAAGATGCTTGATATGATTTCAATATTCTTAAATTTACTGAGGCTTGATTTGTGACCCAAGATGTGATCTATCCTGGAGAATGTTCCATGTGCACTTGAGAAGTGTAATCTGCTGTTTTTGGACAGAATGTCCTGTAAATATCAATTAAATCTATTGTGGCATTTAAAGCTTGTGTTTCCTTATTAATTTTCTGACTGGGTGATCTGTCCATTGGTTTAAGTGAGGTGTTAAAGTCCCCCACTATAATTGTGTTACTGTTGATTTCCTCTTTTATAGCTGTTAGCAGTTGCCTTATGTATTGTGGTGCTCCTATGTTGGGTGCATATATATTTATAATTGTTATATCTTCTTCTTGGATTGATCTCTTGATCATTACATAGTGTCCTTGCTTGTCTCTTGTAACATTCTTTATTTTAAAGTCTATTTTATCTGGTATGAGTATTGCTACTGCAGCTTTCTTTTGATTTCCATTTTTCATGGAATATCTTTTTCCATCTCCACTTTCAGTTTGTATGTGTCTCTAGGTCTGAAATGTGTCTCTTGTAGACAGCATATGTATGGGTCTTGTTTTTGTATCCATTCAGCTGTTTTGTGTCTTTTGGTTGGGGCATTTAATCCATTCACATTTAACGTGATTATCGATATGTATGTTCCTATTACCATTTTCTTAATTTTGGGGGTTTGTTTTTGTAGGTTCTTTTCTTCTCTTGTGTTTCCCATTTAGAGAAGTTCCTTTAGCATTTGTTGTAAAGCTGGTTTGGTTGTGCTGCCGTCTCTTAGCTTTTGCTAGTTTGCAAAGCTTTTGATTTCTCTGTCGAATCTGAATCAGATCCTTGCCGGGTAGAGTAATCTTGGTTGTAGGTTCTTTCCTTCATCACTTTAAATATATCTTGCCACTCCCTTCTGGCTTGTAGAGTTTCTGCTGAGAAGTCAGCTGTTAACCTTATGGGAGTTCCCTTGTATGTTAATTGTTGTTTTTCCCTTGCTGCTTTTAATAATTTTTCTTTGTCTTTAATTTTTGTCAATTTGATGACTGTGTCTTGGTGTGTTTCTCCTTGGGTTTATCCTGCCTGGGACTCTCTGCACTTCCTGGACTTGGGTCGCTATTTCCTTTCCTATGTTAGGGAAGATTTCGACTATAATCTCTTCAAATATTTTTTCGGGCCTCTCTCTGTATATTCTCCTTCTGGTACCCCTATAATGTGAATGTTGGTGCATTTAATGTTGTCCCAGAGGTCTCTTAGGCTGTCTTCATTTCTTTTCATTCTTTTTTCTTTATTCTGTTCCATGGCAGTGAAGTCCACCATTCTGTCTTCCAGATCACTAATCCGTTCTTCTGCCTTAGTTATTCTGCTATTGATTCCTTCTAGTATATTTTTCATTTCAGTTATTGTATTGTTCATCTCTGTTTGTTTTTTCTTTATTCTTCTAGGTGTTTGTTCTTTTATTCTTCTAGGTCTTTGTTAAACTTTTCTTGCATGTTCTCGATCTTTGCCTCCATTCTTTTTCCGAGGTCCTGGATCATCTTCACTATCATTATTCTGAATTCTTTTTCTGGAAGGTTACCTATCTCCACTTCATTTAGTTTTATCTTGTTCTGGGGTTTTATCTTGTTCTTTCCCACGAACCCGTGTCCCCTGCATCGGCAGGCGGACTCTCAATCACTGTGCCACCAGGGAAGCCCACACCAATTGATTTTTGACAACTGTTTTTACAATGATGGCTACCTTTTCTTCAGTGTCTTGGTGAATTGAGGATTACGAATCCTGTTTTTTTTGGGTTTTTTTTTTTTTTTTTTTTTTTTTTAGTTGGCCCCATAATTTAACATCCACTGCTTCTGTCCTTAATGAACGGTTAGGTTGAGATTCTAGATTACTGGTCCTCGAATTGTAGAACATATCAAAATCACCTGAAGACCTTGTTAAAACACAAGTTGCTGGTTGCCACCCCAGAGTTTCTGATTCAGTATCTGGAATGGGTTCTAATAAACAGTGTTTCTAATATGTTTCAAATAGGTGTATTGCTGCTAATCGCGACCGTGCGTTGAAAACCACTGTTTAGAACATGAAAGGAAGAGCTGCTCTTGGCTTTTCACATGTGTTACACAAATCACCAACTTTTGATTTTCTTTAGCCACTAAACCAGTATCATCATACAAAACCCACCAGGCTAAATTTTATTGAAAATGCTTGGAATTACCATGGTGTAACTCAAGGGTATAAGAAGTTGTATTAGGATTATTCAGAGAAACGGAACCAATAGGATATTTATTAATTTGTATTAATAAACCAATAGGATATATACTTATTAATAAAAACTTACTATAAGGAATTGGCTCATGCAAATATGGAGGCTGAGAAGTCCCAAGATCTGCAATTGGCAAGCCAGAGACCCAGGAAAACCAATAGTATAGTTCCATTCTGGGTCCAAAGGCCTGAGAACCAGGAGAGCCGATTGGTGTAAGTTCCAGTCCAAGTGCAAGAGAAAACCAGTGACCAGCTCAAACAGGCAGAATAATGTCCCTCTTACTCAACCTTTTTGTTCTATTCAGGTATTCAGTTGGTTGGATGAAGCCTATCCACATTACAGGGGCCAATCTGTTTTGTCTATGGATTCAAATTTTAATCTCTTCCAAAGCCAAACCCTCACAGACACACTCAGAATACTGTTGGACCGTATGTCCAGGTATCCCATGACCTAGTCGAATTGATACATAAAATTCACCATCACAGGAGCCATTGTTTTCATTTATTTGAATATTAAAGCCAGAACTACATGATTCATTCTCAACAGTACTTACTACTGTAGCTTTTGGTATCATTAAAAATTAAAATTCATGAAATATATAATAAGGTAGTTATCAAAATAGGAATCTTCATATTGAGAAAAAAGAAAGACTTGTTTATATCATGATAAAAGCCAAGACTTTTCACGTTTATTGTAGACATTCTTATGTTGATTACAACCAGTTCAAAGCTGTTATGATAAGTGTGTCACTGTCCTTCATGTACAAAACTATATTTTCTTGAATAGGAAAGAAAAGTGTGGAATTGCTTCTAGTTTATACCAAGAATTTCACTAACCCTCAACCTACTGTATTTATGACTTTTACTGATCCAGCTATAGAATTGTGTCTATTTAAATGCTTCTACTTCCTCACACTCCTTTATTTTGTGGGGTGGAGAGGTTTTTGAGGGTCAAAATATGGCTAGCCCTCGGGAAAATGTGATGAATGTGAACATCATGGGTATAGTGAGAGAAAAAAAGGCTGAGATCCACTGCCTCATGAGACCAATTGCCACTTTTCTCCCTTTGGATTTCACAGCTTTTAATAGGAATCATAACTTATTCTGAATGATCAGTATGTTCCCATTGTGGACATGACAGTGTTGCCAGGCAACATGAAAATACAAGTGATGGGTCTTAACACTGTCACAGATGATAAAGACATAGGAGTAGAAAGAGTCCCAAGTACCGCAGTCATAGAACCATTGCCTTACCAAAGAGGTGATAGACCTGGGGGCTGGAGGCAAAGATGGAGGTGAGGCAGATGGAGGGTCAGGACTGTGAGTCAGAAGTTGCCAATATCCACATCATTTTAACTGATGCTGAGGAGCATGGCAGGCAGGATTCTAGGTCTAGCCATCCAGTTTTGAAGGGAGCAAGGATGACTTCAGTAGGCCTCACAATTCATTCATGCACTCCTTCCTTCCTTCCTTCCTTCCTTTTTTCCTTCCTTCCTTCCTTCAATGAAGAGATATTGAGTCTTTTGTATGTCTGGCACTATGCTGGGCCCTGGAGATCATGAGATAAACAATCCAGACATGGTCCTGCCTACCCAGAACTTACACAGTAGCAGGGAAGACAAGTCAGGAAGGATTAATTATCCAGTAAATGATTTAATTCCATTTCTGCTGTTATTAGTGAGAAATATGTACAGAAGTTTGGGCAGTCAGGAAAGGTTTCCAGGAAGAAGCAAAGCTGTTTTAGCTGAGGCTTAAAGGAATGAGAAAAAATTAATTAGTTTCAGAGGAAAGGGCTGCAAGGAAGAGGAAAATGATGGGAGAGTGTTCCAGGTAGGGGAAACAGCAGGTATGAAGTGCCTGAAGTGGGAAGGAGCCACCAGATGTTGGTACATGGATGCAGTAGATCTCACCCCCATAGCCACAGTCCTTGTGCAGGATGCAGTCTACAAACCTACAGTTACCTTGGTGCTATATTAAGATGGTAGATTCTCTTTGCTCATTTTATTTGGCATCTCAGTTATATTTCCTACCAATTAACTGTTGCTTTCTTCTTGAAACACTTTCTTCCCCATGCTCACATGACCCCACACTCCACTCGTCTTCCTTTTACCTCTGCTAGTGCTTCCTTCTCAGTCAACCTCCACATGATGGTGCATCCCAAGGTTCAGTCTTCAGACCTCCTCTCCTTTATATTGACATGCTCCATTGGGGCTCTTTCCTGGACCCAAGGCTTTAAATCTCAGTATTGTGATGATGTCTTCATTATTATCTCCACCCTGACTTCCCCTTGGAGCCCCACATTCTTGAGTCCAACTGCTTATGTGACATCTCTACTTACGTATCTAATACACATCACCTCATACATAGCATGAATTAAACAGATCTTCATTTCCCTTCAAACCTAACTTATGCCTTTCCTATATCCCTCCCATCTCAGGAAATGGCACTTAATTCATGCACTTGTTTGGGTCAAAAACCTAGGCGTTATACTAGAATCCTCTGTCTCTCTCTTTTTTTTTTTTTTTTGATGCCACAGTAACTCCATCAGCAAGTCCCATCAACTCTACCTCTAAAATATATTCCAGATTTTTATCACTTCTCACTATCCCTACTTCTTCCATCTTAGTCAATGCCACCATGACCTTGTACCTGAACAGAGCAGCAGCCCTTCACTGGTCTCCCTGCTTCTACCTTGTCCTTTAAAATCTATATTCTATCAAGAGGTTAGGAGACTGTTTCCTACAGTTATACAACTCTCTAATGGATTCTTATTTCAACCAAAATTGAATTTTTACCATCATCTACAAGGTCCTATTTGGTGTGTCCCCTGACTACCTGCCTACAGCTCTCAACTCCTCCTCCTACTCTTCTCACCCTCATTCTAGGATCAAGTCACACTGGGGTCTTTCTGTTTATTAAACTCATTGTGCTTATTCCTGTCTCAGGGCCCTTGTACTTACTCTCTTCTCAAAGAACATGGTTCCCCCAGATATGCTGTTCCCCCTGTCTCATCTCATCACTCAGGCCACTGCTCAGGGAAGATGGTCTTCAGTAGCCTTTCCCTCCCCACAGTCACAAGCTCTCCCAGGACTTGCTCTTATTCTCTTCATAGGCTTAGCATAATTGGAAATTCTTATTTATGTTACTTGTTTGTTTCTCTGGACATCTTCCTCTAGTATATAAGATTCCTGAAGGCACGTTCTTGGCCTAACTAGTAACTCCAGCACCTAGAATACTACCTGGCATACAATAGGTGGTCAATAAATAATTAGGAGTGAGTGAAGGATAGAATTTTTGCTACTTGAAATGATACAATCAAGGGCCAATACATTAAATTCCCAGACAAATGGACAGATGAATGTCTGTATCATATCTAGATTGGAATGTATGGAAAAGTAGGTAGTTTCTAGGCCTATGGCCATACTTATATTGTAAACTTCGGCAGGGGTTGAGTGTACAGCATGTGGCTGATACTTACAGTTAGCAGCTCCTTGGAAGGGAGAATATTGAAAAAAAAAAAAAAACATGGGTTCTTTAGGTCAAGGGACCTGAATTTTAATTCTGTCTCCTATTTTTGCTATGCCAGCTTACAAATATTTCTTAAGCTATATCATCAACTATGCAATAGAAATCATACCACCTGACTTGCAGGTCTGTAGTAAGGATTAGCCACATGTACAAAAAGGCATAATATGAAATCTGGCACATGGTAGATGTTTAGTAAACCACATTGGGCCTGGCAGTGACACTGATAATATGGCTGTCATTTGACTGAAACAGTGAGAGTACTGTGCCTAACCTAGTCAGTGTTTCCTCCTTGCTCTTGTATTCTCTCTTTTTGATTTCTCTTTGCCCTTTCATGGCCCTCCTTCCCCTCAAAACTCTATTCCAGACTAACTCTTCCATGTTCTTCATCCGTCAGTCTATCTGTCTCTACATTCTTATCACCTATGCATGGAGGTATACACTCATTTATTTGTCCATTCAGTATACTCATCAAATATTTATTCAGTGCTTACTTTATGCCAGATTTTAGGCTTTAGCAACAAACAAGCACTTGAAGTTATCATGTTGGCTCAATCATTTAAGCTCTTATGTAATTAAGGGTCAAGATTAGTACATTTAAGGAGTAGGAGCCAAACCTTATGGCATAGTATCTGCACATAGCAAATACTAAGTAGGTATTTAATGACTTTGAAGACTGCTTAGTGTAGTAGCAAGTATAGGGGATTTGAAACTAGATAGACCTGGGTTCAAATCCTAGCATTACCACTGGTTTTCTGTGTCACCTGAAATACATCTTCGTCACTTTACATCTCTTCCCACCAGCACAGATGATGCCTTCCTTATGCTCTAAGGTTCAGCTCTGGGAAGGCTTCTCTGACCCATCTCACTCCAAGTTAGTCCCTCTCCTCTGGACTTCTGAAATTCTGGGTACCTCTGTTTCAGCATTTATCACATCTGGGTTTATGTGTCCATTTCCACATCGCATTTTTAAGCTACTTAAGGAATAGAAAAATCATATTTGTGTTTCTATCTCATCTCTAACATAGCACACACAGTGATTTGCCCACTGTCCTCTTTGAATTGCCCCACTCAGTTTGCACACTTCACTTGCCCTGGTGTGTTAGTTGTTTTGGAAATATTGCTGAGACATTACTTGAGTGTTTGACCTTCCTAACTAAAGTATCAGCTCTCCAAGGACAGGGCTCTATCTTCTCCACCTTGTTTATCACTCCTGCCGACCCATGCTCTGCTCTGGTCTGTGTAAATGTCCCCTGTCCATATTGTTGACCAAGTGTTGAGAAAGTAACTCTCCAAATGTTAAATCCTTTAAAGAGGTCAGCAGAATCCTTATTTTGCCATTTTCCTTGTTCTTTGATGACAAAAGAATCCCCCTAGAATTTCTTCTATGCTGTTCACTTGCCATCAGCCCCAGATGACCTCCTCGAAGGCACAGCCTCTGTAGGTAAAAGGTATTTGTTCATCTTTATGAATGTCAGTCTCTTGACATTCACGGTAAATAGACAAGTTCTCAGTCTCTTGACATTCGCAGCAAATACACGAATCCTTCAGTAAATGACAGTGGTCCCCAGCATCTCATTAAAAACTCTTGGGGATAAACACTCAAGGATAGTCGTTGTTCAGGCTCAACTTTCAAAGGCTTTGTAATGTGCTTACCTACAAAAAAAAAAAGTATACCGTCACCTGTTACAGCCTCAACAGCAGCATTTTTAGAGCCCTCATCTATATTTAAACTTGGTCTTGCTTAGTCAGGAGCGGAGATGTTGCCTGCCAGCATTTTCAAACAGCAAGAAAGACACAGCAGCTTCCAGTATAATGAGCACAGCTCATGAGGGCTGCTTCTTTGGTATTCACTACTGCATCGGTTTGCCAGATGATGCTGATCTTATGCCATTTTGATGGCTTTCTCTCCAATCTTCAACAGACTCCAGGGCCTTGGGCTTCCCAGTGGGTCATTTAAGCAACAATCCATTCATTATTCATTACTGAATTAACAACTATTTATTGAGTAGTTACTATGATTGAGCCCCACCTACTACTTTAGAAGGAGATTGTGTAATGGTTAAGAGCATGGGTTCTGAAACCAAATTACATGGATTCAAGACCCAGAATGTTCCACTTATTAGCTGTGGAACTTTGGGCAGCTTATTTAACCTCTCTGTACCACAGTTTCTCCATTAGTCAAAGGAGGATAATAATACCTTCTTCATGGGTTGTTGTGAAAATTAAGACTTAACATCTAAAGTGCTTAGAACTGGGTAATGATGGCTGTTGTTAGTTAGTATTACTATTATGTCTCTGGCCCTGAACGAGGCCCTTGGAATTACAATGATGAACAAATTTGTTAATGTTCTTGCTTAGAGTCCAGTAAGAGAAATTGATAAAATAATGATGCTAATGATTGTATACAGTAATTAGAATAAGCATATATTGGAAAGGAATGTGAGGGCATAATCACAAAGGAATCTGTCCCAAACTTGAGTATTAGGTCTATCTTCTACCTACTCTACAAGCAGTAAATTTGTGCTCTACATAGTCTACAAGCATTAGGTTTGTATTCTATGTAATCTGTAAGCATGTACCGAGGTTGCACAAGTGAAGACAGAATGGTAGGCCAGGAAAAAGTGAAACAGAAGAGTTATAAAGGGTTTTTAAAGCCATGTTAAAGATTTTAGTCTTTATCCATTTGGGAATAGAAATTCACTGAAGGATTTTAAACAGGTGGGGACCTGGTGTTTCATTTGTGTTTGAAACTAGTATTCTGGCTACACCTTAGAAAATGGATTAGAGAGGTGCCCGAAAATAGATACGACGAGACTTCTTAAGTGACCATTTTAATGATCAAGGCAAAAGACCAAGGTAGCTTGGATTACAATGGTGTAGGTAGAGAAGGTGATAAATATAGACTAGATCCTTCTCATGTTGCCTGGTATCTTCTACCCTTGGAATACCAGCTCTGCCTTTGCCCAAGGTGATGGAGTAGTTTACTTTTGTAAACCCTCTACTAGAATCTAAATATTACCAGGTCTCCTAATGGGAGGGACAGGCCACCAATTGATAGTCAAATGTTCAGAAATTTTTTGTGCAGATGCATGGAATCTTCTGGTGGTGCCGAGAAGTCAAAAAAATATGTATACATGTTCAGGGGAAGAGAAGGAAAAGAATGTTGAAAGTAATTATACATTCTCTTGTCATGCCATGAAAATAAAAGTGCTCCAAGGAAGTGTGTTAAATGACTTTTCTAAGAATGGATGAGCTTTTTGGGAGGTGCACAGCCCTTTGGCACCTCCAATGGAAAAGCTCATCTCCCTGGATATGGTAAGACTTTGCTCTTGCATGAAAGCAGATTTTGGCTAACATTTCACAGGCCTGTGTTGACAGTTTTTAGACAGGAAATTTTCAGAGACAGAGGTTTGGAAAATAGGTCTTTAGCCAGAGTGCCTGATGCAGGAAGAAAACATTTGGAATTAGATTAGAACATCTCCATTTACTACCAAGAAATGGAGACAGGATAACAACTCTTATGGTACAGGACACTGACATGACAAGAGGGAGAAAGGATAAACAGCCTAAATCTTGTTGAGCACTACATGCTAGGTTCTTTGCTTACCTGGTTTTTATTTAGTCTTCATGACAACATTGGGGTATTTAATGGTATTTTTTTTTTAATGAAGAAATTTAAGCTTAGAAAACTTAAATGACTTGTTCAGGGTGAGTCAGCTTGGACATACAGGTAAGACTTGAACCTTCCACCATCTGGTCATCAAATACAGTCTCCTTTTACATGAGACCTCCATGTTTAGGGCATTGTTTTCCCAATCTTCATTGGCTTAACTGGGTTTCTCTGTAAGGACTTTCCCCCTCATTCCTCTCTTGAAAGTAAAAATAGCTCCCTTTGTGGAAAGTGAGAGAGCAAGACAAGTAAGAGAGGGGAAATCAACAACTGTCCTACTTTTCTGTTTCTCCCGCACCAAAGCTTAATGCTGCATGACAAAATACTGAAAGAAGGAGGAGAAAGATATTTTATAAGAAAGCAACGGTAAAACAGGTTGGAAACCTCATCATCTACCAATAATATTTCATAGCATTGAAATTGGTACCAGGTGCTACTTTATGGGGGTTTGATGGATTTGCTAAAGGGAACATTGGGATTAAAATTGGGTGCACTATTTATTTTACTTCCATAGGGTCTCTAACTTGTGTCTCACACAGGCCCTCCAAGGCCCAGCCTTCTTTTGATAAGGTTCTTGTAATGAGAATCATTAACAGTGGTCTCCTCACTGGGTTATTAGTTGGGTGATGTGGAGTACCAACATTCTCTGAAAGGAACTAACTGCTTGAGTCACAGGCAAATGCCATAATCAGATCTCTAACAGCTGTAGTGAGGATGTGTTGGCAAGTTATATTGAAATTCTAGGATGAATTAAAAAAATATATATTCCAGCCCATATGTCTGAATCTCAACCTTGTACCCTTTTCTTGATCTTTTTCCTGTTGTACGTTAATGAGAAGATAGTTCTCTCTTCCCTCTTCTGTAAATCACATTCATAATTTTAGCCATTTCACTGTCTCATCTGTATTATTAGTGATTTTAAATCGACTTAATTTTTTATACTTAGTTTCATCCTAAACATATGAGACATGAGATCAGTAGTAGTTATATTTTTCTATATGCATTAGTATAAATGCATAACTATTTTCCCATTTACCATTCACATTAGCGTCGCATTAAATGATCAGTGATATGCATACTATATTGGAGAAATTTCTTGTACAGTAAAAAGAGGTCAACTCTGCCACTTAAAGGCCATGTGGCTTCAGTCATGTTTTTTCCTTTCTTAACATCAGTCTCTCCCTCTGCAAAATAGGAAGGCTTCTACCTGCCATCTAAAGTTGGGAAGTTTCAGTGAGAGAATCAGTTATAACTAAAATTTATTCAGTTCCTACCATGTACCAGAGACCATACCATGCCCTTGATGTGTATATTTTCCTGTGTAATCCTGATCGTGATCCTAAGAGATAAGTACTACAATCATGTCCATTTTATAAATGAGGACTCTAAGGCTTTGGGCTGTTATGCAACATGACCAAGGCTCTCCTTTCATTGAGGGGTACAGTGAGAATTTGACCCCTCTTCTGCTTGATACAAAGCCCAGGCTCTATCCCATCAGTGTGTCTGGCACCGTGCTTGGCACCAATAAGTACAGAATAACCGTGTACTCCTTTCCCATTGTGTGGAGATACCGACTCGTCTTGTTCTATCATGGGTGCTAGATTCTTGCTGGCCAGAGCTGCCTTCTTCTTCCCCCATGGCCACCAGTACTGTGTTACACAGAGCTGATGCTCAAGGGCTATTTGTGGATGACCTAACTGAAGGCTCTAGGATCCCAGTGGAATCACCTCTCACATTTGCCTTGAGGAAGATGATTTTCACAGCTCTCTAGTGACTCTGGGACAGCATGGTTGTAAACAGAAATGACATAAGCCCAGAGCACTCACCAGCTGATGGAGTCTGAGAGTCTCGTTCCCTAGTTTTTCCCATTAGATGAAGACTTCAGTCTCCAAAAAGAAACCTTTTATGAACGTTTTTTCTGTTATGTACATTTTCTGTTATGTACATTTTTCAGAGAGAATTAGGAATCAAGATTAAGTTTTCATAGGGAAGTCAGGAAAGATTGCATTTGGGTGCTTGGTGTCTGAGGAAGGATAAAGGCCAGTGTGGGGATGAGGAAAGGATATGCTTAGAGGGAAGAGACTTTGCTTCCTTCGTAATTCTGCATAGAACTCTTCCTCACTCTGGCTATCTTCATTCCCCTGTTATAACTAGTTATTAACTTTTTATATATTATGATCTGATCTGATGCAAGCTATTGGCCCTCTTCCTAGGAAAATGCAAGCCCATGCATACACAAGTTTGTACACAGTTGCAGGGACTAACTGGACCCTCCTGAGAATCTATGGACCTCCCCCCATGCAGGTTAATAATGCCACAAGTTCTGGAGACTTAATGAGGTAATCCCCTCAGGGAAAGATAACGATCCTTTTGGGGTATCTCCTATGATATAGAATACTTGGTGTTTGTTTCTTAGGAACTAGAGTTGTTAGGAAGCATTCCAAACAACAGTCTTCAGTTTTGACATTTTCATTAAAAAAGAGTTACAATAACACTAGAATTTCTTGCTTTGGACAATATACCAATATCTTTTTGCAACGTTTAAACAAGAAGAGAAGAAAGGATAACAAAAAGAGACAGAGAGATATGGCATATCATCTATTATAATTAAACATCAAAAATCTGACCATTTAAAAATAATTTTCCTCTGTATACATTGATGTTCAACATAGAAATGATGGCATTGTTGAAAGAAAAACTCAACTAGCTCTTACAAAGTACTAGGCATTATTCCATGTGCTTTAACTAATATATTGATATATGATCTTTTTACCTCTTCCTCCATGAAATCTACCAGAAAAGGAAAATATTTTCTTATTCCTAGATGGACAGAATCCAGGGTGAAGGAGGATTTAAAAGACTCCATTAAAATGACAGAAGAGTTTGTATTACTTCATTGTTATGATACCTTATTATGTAAGTTTTTACATCTCTAGAGACTTAAAGGGATCCACTTAACTGGCCACTCAGCAGAGGGGTCCAAGAATTCCTAAGTCTCCGAAGTTCCACTTGGTGGTGGCAAGTGGGTTAACTTTTCCAAAGGCCCAAAGGCCCTCCTTCAGAGGAAACTTGTGAAGCAGAATGCCTTGCTTACCCTCATTGTTCTCTAGGAAAACTCTTGTTTTCCACCTCGGTTGGTATTTTGCAAA
The DNA here is from genome assembly GCF_002837175.3 of Physeter macrocephalus. Classification (NCBI taxonomy): domain Eukaryota; kingdom Metazoa; phylum Chordata; class Mammalia; order Artiodactyla; family Physeteridae; genus Physeter; species Physeter macrocephalus. Next base: position 152,441,906 of record NC_041221.1, read on the forward strand.
CACTTTATCCTGGAAACACTGGGGGCCGTGGGGAATGGAATGTTGCCCATGAGCCAGATATTTGTAAACCTTAGCTCTGAAATGTGGCACAATACCACAAACTGTCAAGTTGTGTAAAAACTAAAGCAAAGACAAAAACAGAATGTAATATTTACCAGATGAGAGTTTTGTGTGTGTGTAATCTTGCTGGAATTTTGGGAGTATCCAACTCTCATACATTTCAAAATGAGCCTTGTGTCCCACCCCATCCCACCCCCACCCCCAGGTTTTCCCTCCCGCATAGGGAAGGAGAGTTATGGAAGTGCAAGGCTTCGTCCGAATAAACAATGAGCTTGATACAGCCCTCTGCAGTTAGCTATATACTGAAAGATGAACAAGAGGGTTTTGGCCCCATCAAAGAGGGAGGGTCCTGAATATATTATTTCTGGAACAATTTTCAGAATTAATGCGAAACAATGGGATATTGTGTGTGTTGGCAATTTTCATTCAGCATAAGTGATTTAACTGTATGTTCATTAGCTTGTCCACAATTTTCATTGTACAAAATAAAACTAGATTCAAATGGGAATTTCCAGTCATGTGGAAGAAAATATTTTTTTCCACATGACTACTGACATCATTACACTGTGTCCTCTGGCACAAGTGAACAGCCTAAAGAAACCAGTAGAAGATACCCATTTAAAGGAATTTAGTTTAGAAAGAATCAGAATGGGGAGAAATGGGAGAATTTTAAGAGCATTTGAAACACAAGCCTTCTGAAGAAGCATCAGGTTATTTGGGTTTTAATTTTGAAAGTAGTTTGAAGAGTTACATAGTGAGTTCCCACTACCGGCGGGTACTCTTTCTGTTGAGAGAGGAAGTGAGAAATTTGATTCAGTGGCTTCATCAGGACATGTTTGTGAGTGCTGAGTCTAGGCCAGCAGGCTTGTACCATGTTACCTCTCCCCTATTACAGCTGGTTAGATCAGGGGTAGACTCATGGCCCAGGGGATCTGGTCTGTGGATTAGGTGATGACATCCAATTCTGTCTTTCTTTTGAAGATCTGAACTAAGAGACCCCGTGCCTGAGATCAGACAATGGCAGGTTCCTAAATTGAAAGGTCACATTCAGATGGGAAAGGGAAGAGGGGAGGCTTTTTCAGCCCATTGCAAGCTAGAGGATTAGCAGAGAAAGCCAATCTGCCCAGAGAAGTGGGAAGTTTGATCAACTGCACAGAGAAAAGGATATAAGATGACGTGTTCCCAGAAAGAGAAACATGGTAAGCATAGATGGCTCGAAAATGGATGGTTTTCCATTTCTAGTCCATCTAAGACCCAGAAATAGGTCACTCTCCTTTGTTTAAGCTAGTTACATAGGTGACTTTCTGTAACTAGAACTCATACAGGTCCTTCTTGTACAGATTTATATTTTAACATACAGAAGTGGGGATTTTTTAAAAATTGTTTACTTTGTTTATTTTTACAAAAGTCTCTTATACCCTTGGGTGACACTGAGGTGCAGCAGAGTCGGTGTAAGACATGAGTTTACTGGGGAAAGCGTAGTGGCTGTGCTTGGCAGAAATCTGTGTGTAATAATTGTGTATTGAGTGGAATTTGTGCCATGACACAAGTAAGGTGAGAGTACGGTGGGTTGGCAATTGAAACTGCTAATAGCTACATTCCAATTCTACCATTAGATGGTTGATTTCAATTCTTTTTATCCAGCTGTGTTGAAGTAAGTGAAACTGTAAGTGTTAATAGCAAATTAAATGAAATAGATACTGTACGTGTGCATTATGGGAACCATAAACTCCGTAACCTTAGCAGAAGATTCTAGAGGAGGAGAAAAAGATCCCTGTGGTATGCTAGTGAATAATTTGAAAGAAACTACCTTACTTTCAAGTCCCCACTTCTGACTAATGGAGGCTCTGATGACAAAAGATCATGCTGCCGCTTTGGAAGGTCAAGATTCTAGTTTCAAATTGCGATTAAAATGGATTTCTGCATCACCAACCCCTCCCACACCTTACCTAGCACCTCCCTTCTCCCACCCGGTGCCTGGATTTCTCATTTATCATGTGGCTTTCCCAAATACTGAGCTGAGAAGTAAGGGTTTTTTTAGTTTTGTTTTTTGTTTTTCTTAACAACTTTAGCACACACATGAACAGTGAAGACTATTGGTTGACACACGTGCTGCAAACCTTGCTAAGCACTTCACATATATCTTATCTCTTTAAAAGTCACAGCAACCCCAGATGATGGGCATTTCCTGATCTCCTTTTGCAAGTGAGGAAAATGATGCTCCCAGAGGTCAGGTTACATGGCCAGAGTCACACAGCTCTAAGTGCCAGGGTTGACATTTCCCCATATGTGACTGCACAGCTCCTGTTGTAAACAACTAAGCTCTTCAAATTACATAGTTGTGTGCTTGAATCTTGAAAGGCCCAATCTCAGGGTCACCTCTGATATTAGATATTTTCCCCTAAATGACCAAGAACCTAGATCAGAAAGCTGTAGATTCTCCAGTTGAGAAAAGACTGGTTCTCAGTTTAGGTTGTATGGTTTTTCATGTGCTCGCTAACATGAAATGATCTTGAAAATTCTTTTCTGTATAAAAACAAAATCACCCCTTATTGTATTATCTGTGGCAGCACATTGAGTCAACATATAATAAATGTTTTATACATTTTAACTACAAAGGTTATTCAACTTCATATAAATTAATATACATACCTTTAGACTTCATGCTTTGAGACTGTCTTATTGTCAGCTCCCATTTCAAGAGACCTAGAACAGACCCACCTCCTGCATAAATCTGTGTGGTAGCAAGGCTCAGGCAATAACATAACAAATGAACAGAATTCTTAGGATTTACCTGCTTTATTTCAGGAATTATTAGGAGAGATAGTTGATCTCTCTTAGGATAAATTGAGGCTATTTTTGGAGACCATTTTCCAGAAAAACACAAACATCTCACATTCTGGTTTCCAGTTTGTTTTTAACCTTATACCAAATTTTCATCTTAAAGGTAACATCAGGATAGAATTTAATCTATAAAACATGTCAGGGCTTCCCTGGTGGTGCAGTGGTTGAGAATCCGCCTGCCGATGCAGGGGACACGGGTTCGTGCCCCGTTCCGGGAAGATCCCGCATGCCGCGGAGCGGCTGGGCCCGTGAGCCATGGCCGCTGAACCTGCGCGTCCGGAGCCTGTGCTCCGCAACGGGAGAGGCCACAACAGTGAGAGGCCCGCGTACCACAAAAAAAAAAAAAAAAAAAAAAGTCAAAAATTTTCCCTAAAGGAATAAGGTAAGAAGCAGCAGGTGGTATGGTAGGGAAAATTTCTAACTGCCAAGAGGACATTGGCCTTGGAGGGAATGATAATTGCTATTTACCCCACTGGCTGTTCTCCAGTAAGACATAAGGTCTTGCATACTATGTCCTTCTGAATTGAAGACTATTGGTTTTGCTGCTGTGCTAATACAGAAATGGGAGTCACAATTATGCAAATAAATATTTGCTTAATGTAACAAATTGTTCTATTTTGGCTCCTTTAGCTGTGTGGTGTGATATTTTTTTCCTTCGAAAAATCAGCTGACATTGGAAATAAAGGAAATGTAATAATTACCACGGGAAATATAGTTTGAAGATGGCAAAGGAGCCAAAATAGCAGTTGTGGAAAAAGGGAATCAAAATCATTTGATGTTACCAACTGTACTATTAATAGGGCTCCAAGGAGAGGAAGGAGTGAGTGAGTTCCCAGAGCTATTAAGATTCCACCAGCCCTTCTCTTGCATTCAGCAGTCCCGCTGGATACCTTTGATTGTTGGCATGGATTCAAAGCATGGAAGTGTACTTCACTTAGAAATTCTCTCTCACACGAGCAAAGAAGAATGGGGGATTAATGAATACGACGCCTAAAAATGGAAGCTTCAATACAACACTAAGCGAGTATAGCAAATTCGTTTAAAACATTCCCCATACATATTTAACCCTATTGATCTCTTCTCTCCAGCCTCTTTTTTTCCTGTTTCTTATTTTCTTTCTTTCTTTTTTTTTTTTTCTTCTTTAAAGAGAAAACTTCATCTGATCTGGCAGAGAATGACAAACCTCCAAAATAGGTAGCTTGTATTCTAATGACAAACGTTATCCTGGGGCAGCAAGCGGGGCCTGGATGTACACACAGAGAGAGTTATCTAGTTATAACTGGGACAATGCCTGGTAAGGGGAGAGCTTGGGAAAGGTCTTCCATCAATGGCTGGGTGCATTTTCTCTTCTGGGGAGAGTCCGAGTCAGCAGGTGGGATTCTCTCCTTGCCCACTACAAAGGTTTAGGGGCATTAGCTAAGATTGCAGACCTCACTCTTATCAGAGTGGTCAGAATACGGTAGGTAACATGAGGCCTTTCTTTCTCTTACCAAACACAAAAACCTGTCCCAAAGAAGGCAATAGGAATCCCTTTGTGATTTCCGCGCTTGGATGGAGTTTAAGATGCTTCTCTGAATTCATGGTACATTCCAGCTTGGAGCTACCCTACACTCTAGGCTGGCTTCTGTTGGAGTGGGATTTAGGGCAGGGGCAGGACAGAGATTTAAGGTTCCTGCTAAAACTGTTGGGAAGGGAACGTTTTGCTTTTTATTTTGTGTGTTTTCTTTGCTGCATCACTCCCTGAATGGCCTTGGACATGGAGCACAGGTTGGAAGAATAGGGGCTCCTTGTTTAACTTTAGGAGACTGAAGAGTGGGATAGAATGGGCCGTGAATCGTGGTTATATACACAGCCTCCTAAATGCTAACATGCAAACACATACATGGTATATCATGGGGGAAATAAAAATGGGCCATGATCTAATGTGTATGATATCTCTTTCTTTAAAAAAATGCAAAATATATGTATTTTGAAAAAAAAATATGTTTGGAAGGTAGTAGACCAAAATGTTAGCAGAGATTGTCTTAAAATCAGAGATTGGGGTAGTTTTACTTTTTTTTCTCTTTGCTTATTTATAGTCTCCCTTTTTTCCTAGCATGTTCAAGTTTATTATACATATATTTCCATTTAAAATTAAAAGCTAAAAATGTAAGACACCAAAGGGAAAAAAAAATACATAGGGATTCCAAAGCTCAGGTCTTGCCCCTGCCTCATTCTGGCTACGAACCTGTTCTCACATCCTCAGATCCACTTATAAAACAGTGATGATAACTATACCCTCCTCACATTGTGGGCATTTAATAGTTTAATATCCATGGCAATGCTTTGTAAAGTATATACGAAGGAGTTGTGTTTACTAATATTTGGCATCCTTCTATTCGGGGGAGCCACGTCCTTACTTAAGAACTGTCTGTGAGGCTCGTATGTGGCTAAAGGGTGGTGATTGTGTCCTGCCCCACGGGAAGGCCCACAGCCTCCAGGGCCCTGCCAGAGACCCCTGGCTTCCATCTGGCCCTTCCTTCATCCTGGTGGGGGCAGTGGTATGGGTGTTTGGAGGGGGTGTGACTCCTGGATATCTAGTCAGAGAAAAATGGGAACCATGTAGAAACAGCTCCAAGATGGAATTGTGGCTGCAAAGGAGGTCAGACAGCCTGGAATTTAACCCTAACCAGCCTGAACCTCAGCTTTCCCATCTGAGAAGGAGAGACAGCGTAGTGGCTCACTCACCGCGTTAGCACAAGTAGTCAGAGTGAGAAAACGACCTTCAGCGCTTAGCAGAGAGCCTGGCACAGAGGAGTGAGTGCTCGGTGAATGTCAGCTGTGCTGCTTTTTTTTTTTTTAACTTTTAATTTTGTATTGGAGCACAGTTTGATTAACAATGTTGTGTTAGTTTAAGGTGAACAGCAAAGTGATTCAGTTGTACATATACATGTATCTATTCTTTTTCAAATTCTTTTCCCATTTAGGTTATTACATAATATTGAGTAGAGTTTCCTGTGCTGTACAGTAGGTTCTTGTTGATTATCCATTTTTAATATAGCAGTGTGTACATGTCAATCCCACACTCCTAAATAACCCTCCCCCACACCCTCCCCCCTGGTAACCATAAGTTCCTTCTCTAAGCCTGTGAGTCTGTTTCTGTTTTGTAAATACGTTCATTTATATCATTTTTTTTAGATTCCACATGTAAACGATATCATACAATATTTCTCTTTCTCTGTCTGACTTACTTCACTCAGTATGACAATCTCTAGGTCCATCCATGTTGCTGAAAATGGCATTATTTCAGTCTTTTTAATGGCTGAGTAATATTGCATTGTATATATGTACCACATCTTCTTTATCCATTCCTCTATTGATGGACATTTAGCTTGCTTCCATGTCTCGGCTATTGTAAACAATGCAGTGAACATTGGAGTGCATGTATCCTTTTGGATCATGTTTTTCTCCAGACACATGCCCAGGACTGGGATTGCAGCATCATATGGAAGTTCTATTTTTAGTTTTTTAAGGAACCTCCATAGTGGCTGCACCAATTTACATTCCCACCAACAGTGTAGGAGGGTTCCCTTCTCTCCACACCCTCTCCAGCATTTATTGTTTGTGGATTTTTCAGCTGTGCTGCTTTTAATCCCCTGAACAGTCCCTGCTAATGACAGTGCTGATGAGGGGGTACACTTATCATTACAAGATATTCACTAATAGTAAGAAGCATTGTAATGTGGAGCCAGGAATGCCTGGATGACATGAGAAGGTAATGCCCAGTGTGCTGCATTCTTTTGATGTTAACTTTCCTATCCTACTGGTATTTGAAATGCAACAGGCTTGGTCCTCTGAGTGGCTTCAGGGTTTTATTATATTCTGCCCAAGAGTGTTTTCTTTGCCTGACTCAAGAGACTCGGGGAGCAAGTCAGAGACAGTTGAGCTATTGCAGGAATGAATAAATAAAGCTGTAATCTGAACACTGTCCCCAATCGGTGCTGCAGGGCTTGCAACTCATTTTACAACTTTGACCTGACTGCCTAAGTCAGGGGTCCTGTCATATCTTGGAATTCACTGTATACAGGGAGGCAGCATGGAGATGGCAAGAGAGCCCCTTCTGAAGCCCTGGGATCTGTTTGGATCCTGGTTCCTCTGTCCCTTAGTGATATGTCCCTGTCCAACCTCTCAGCTGTTATAAGAATGAGAAATGATGCATTTAAAGAGTCTAGCAAAATATCTACATATAATAGGCACTTAAGGTATGTTTTGTTATTGTTAAAACCCCTCCTATTACAAAGCTGAATTAAGAAGGGAGGATAGTCCTTGTCTATCCTGTGTTGTTCAGACAACCCCTAGTGTTGGGCTTTGCTCTGATCACCATCATAAGAGGCATCTAACACACTGGGTCTAACACACTGGGTTCTGCAAAAGACCAGGGGGATGAGATCAGCCAGTGCTGGGCCATATCATGGTAGTCTGATAAAAGGATACTTAGTCTAAAAGTGAGAAGACAAGAGACCTCTTTACAAAGAATAAGAGTAACAGTAACAATTAACATTATTGATCATTAATTATATGCCAGACCCTGTTCTAAATTCATTGCAAGCAGTACATTTTTTAACCTTCAAAACAAAAATGAAACATTTGAAGCATAACATCATCACCATTTTTTACAGATAAGGAAACTGGGTCATAGGGAGGTTAAGAACTTGTCCAAAGTCACCCAACTAGTAAATTTGGGAGCTGAAATTCAAAGCTGGGCCATCTAGCTCCTGTGTCCATGTTGGGCCCCACTGTGCCAATCCATTTCCATTATCTAGTGTGTTGTCAGGAGAAGAGAAATAAAACATCCTCTGCTACTCCAGGAGGTCAAAATAGGGCCAGTAGTAGAAACTTCAAGGAGAGAGATTTCATCCTAATATAAGAAAGGTTAACAGTCAGCAGTAATTCAAGGATTGGCTGCCACATGAGATAGTGAGTCTTCTGTTGCTAAAAGTATTCAAGTAGTTGTTGAACAGCCATCCGGTATGGGTAAGCTTTGAGGGGAATTCTAGTATCTGGAAATGGCTTACACTAAATTAATCCTAATTCTTCTTACAATGGCTGAGATTCTCCTGGGCCTGGCCTAACAAATTGCAGTCCTTTAATAAGAATTTCAGGAAATGAATAAGGTAAATGAATAAATGAATGAGTCCACTGATTTCATAAACATATCAGATCAAAGACTTACCTAATACTTGCACAGCAAAAATGACCTTTTCTTCACCATGCCTAAAGTGCTTAGTGACTTTAGATATTGTCAATCAACAGTAAAGGTTATCCTCATATGGTAATTTTATATTTGACTGTTTTCTTTGCTATAATTGGATTTTAAAATCCTTGCCCACAGAGATAATGCCTTACCTAGTATAAAACAGAGCACATATTAGAGGCCCTAAATATGGTATTAAATGATGAAGTCAATAGAAATATGATTCAGTTCCAGGTAAATATTCTAGATGCTGCCAAGATGTCTTGGGTCAAAGATCCATTCTGAACCACTCATTCATTCATTCATTTACCAAAAGTTGATGATTTTGCTTACATTAACCTTTACTATGTGCCAAGAGCTGCACACCGAAAAATGAGAATGACCCTGCCACCAAGGGAGGGCAAAGTGATAGATAAACTCATGGTGGAGAAAGCACAGGAGCCCAGATGAACTCAGCCTTGGAGGTAAGGAAAGCTCCAGAAAATTTCCAAGCCAAAGAAACTGGATGTTCAAACACCTGGAGGAGGAACAGGGCCAGGCACAGGAGGCATTTGATAGCTGATGTGTTCACTGAATACAGCTGATCTGTGGGGCTATGTCACATAGACCAGTGGTTCTCAAAGCATGGTCCCCAGCCTAGTAGCTTCGGCATCATCCAGAAACTGGTTCGAAATGCAGATTCTCAGACTCCACCCCAGACCTGACTCAAAAACTCTGGGCGTGGAGACAAGCGCTCTGTGTTTTGACAAATCCGCCAAGTAATTCTGGTGCACGCTCAGGTTTTTTGTCCTCTTTAGAAACCAGACACCTAAATAGGATTAAGCCAACTAAATCCCCCCCACTCCCCAGCACACATGCACACATCTTGAATGAGATTATAGGTAAATACTGGTACAGTATCGCTTCTCAGAAAAGGCAAAGCTCTTCTGCCCATGGATCCTTCACAGCATTCTCTTGGTTGGGAAGAGCCGATGGTCCGAGGGGTCTGGAGCTGTAACGCACAGTAAGAGGTTAGGACCTGCCGGCCCTGGCAGGCAGCCCTTGTGCCTGCTCTGATGACAGAACAACATTGAGAATTCTTCTTTGTTCTCACTGGGGTTAATGACGATCTGGGACTGATTTCACTGGGACGTTCAAAACTGGGGATCCAGGTCTGCTTCCTGGGTCTCCAAGGACAGCCCTAAGATTTGGGCTGTAAGTCTCTGAAAAAACCAAAGAGACAGAAAGTGAAAACAAACATGGACATTTATTTTCCTAACTTGCCAATGGCAAACAGAATTTTGTTTAATAAACCATGAAATGATTCACAGAGGTCTGTGTATTATTCCATTGTGCAGCTGGCTAATGTAAAAGAATCTTTTCTCTTGGTCTTTCAAGCCATATACAATTCCCAGGCCTGCCAGTTTGTATTTATTTATTGGTAAGGCCCGTATCTGCCTTGTGAGTCCGTGGACTGGAATTCGCACTTTCAAGTGGACATGGTAAACAAGAACCTGCAGGGGCAGATGAGCTGTTATTAACCTCAGACACTCAAGGCCCCCACCCCAGCCCAGGTCATCATCTGCATCAATGGATAACTGCGTCTCCAAGGTAGTCAATCTGAATATCAACATTAGTTCTCTCCAGTCTGACCTCCACACACAGCCGGAGTAAATTTTTTTAAAATACATATCTGATTATATCACCCACTTGCTTATAAGAATATTTTCTCTGTATCTTCACTTGTATTCTTACAAGAACATCTTCCCACTGTAATTAGAATAAAACACATGCTCCTTATTAAGACCACCAGCCTTGCATGTGTGCCTTCCTACCTTTCATCTTCTGTCTCTGTGGCTCATTCTACTCCAGCCGCAATGACCTACCTCCTTGTTTTCAGTTCAGGGCAATTGCTTTGTTCTTTGCTGCCTCAGCACCTTTGCATGTCTGTGGCCTCTGCTGTAAATGCTCTCACTTCTGCCTTTCACCCAGTTATGTTCAGTTCATTCTTGAGATCTTATCTGAGCTGCACTTCCTCAGGAATTCCTTTCCCTCAACCCCACCAGACCTCACAGACTAGGTCAGGCCCTTCTGTTATATATTCAAAACATTATCAGTTGCGAGAAAGTAATTGTTTACTTGACTATCAACTATCCTCCTTCCTTGTGAGACAACACTTCGTAAGAACAAAGACAACAATTGCTCTGTTCACTACTGCATTCCCAGCACCTGGCCCAGTGTGTAGCAAAGAGTAAGTTGTTAGTCACTATTATTCAATATCATTGAACGACCCAATGAATGAACTAAGTCTTTAGAAGGATTTGGGATTTCTGAAGAAATTTAAAGGAAGGAAGAGAGATGTGTTAGACGTAGGGTGAAGACCATTCCAGCATAAGAGAAAGGTCAGATTCAAATTTCTAGGCAGAGGGTTTGTAACTCAGAGGCCACAAAATGAAAAGTCATCATTTGAGAGTACCTACGTGTAGGCTCCCCCGAGCCCAGGAGCACAGCTTTGCGAACGGAAGGGAAGAAGTGGAGAACTCCGGCACAGTCATACAAGATGTATCTTTTTACTAAAAGTTGGATGTGTTGTTGAAAACTCTTTATGGTTTTCCAAATCAACTCTGATTTTCAGAGTTTAGAAGCAAGAGCATTTTCTCGTGCCGTTAGCATTTAAAGGCCTTGATTCCCGTAATATTCTGCTTTCTAGAAACACCTCTCCACAGACAATATCAAGTGTGGAGGCTCTGAGGACCTGGGCAGCTCTGGATTTAGAGTGCGGGGGTAGGGCAGTTGATGCAGCCTGTGATGTGGGTTCTCGCAGGTCTTTTGGAAGGGCCAGCTGTCTTATCTATTATTACAGTCTGTGCCAGTCAGGAGGAGACGTATATAAAGAAATCCATCTACTTTCAAAGAAATATTAGTGTCTTGAGCTAAACAAAGTGTCAAAAACACATCTTCTCTCACTACACGCGCACACGCGCATGCGCACACACGCATACACATACACACAGTCCATAGGACTCCGTGTTGCAAGATGGCTTCCATGCCGGACATGCCATCCACAAGGCGCCTACGTCACACAGTGTGATCCGGGTTTGACATATCCCTGTCTGAATCACTTGAGGGATGCCAGGCAGATTCGTTTTCTCCCTTCCCAAGTAGTTTTCTACTTAAAGCCTCAGTGTCTGAAATTCCTCCATTAGGTGGTCTTTCTTTGGGATAAAGAACTGCCCTTTCTGTGTAGTCTCTTTAAATAGCAAAGGCTTAAATTACATCAAATCAAGTATAAAATAACCTGCCTAATAGTCCGTATCTTGACAGCAGTTTGACTTACATAGATAGATGCCTCTGTCCAAAATCAGTGAATATTCACTTAAGATTTGAGCACTTTATTTTTTGGAAAGCTTACATTAAAAGTAAACAAATATCGTACTTTAGTTAATGGTATGCATCTGAAGTATTTAAGGGAAGTTGTACGGATGTCTGTAATTTACTTTGAAATTTTTTTTTAAAGTAGATGAATTGATGAATAGGTAGAGGGACAGATATATGACAAAAACTCCAAATAGTAAAACACCAATGGTGTAATCTAGGTGATCTTTACATAGGTGTTCACTGTAAAATTATTTGAAGTTTGCTGTATGAAAATTGTCATAATAAATTATTGAGGAAAAGAAAAGAAAAAAAAATAACCTGCTCAAGTTCCTATTAGAGAGCCTTGTATATACAGGTCACTCAGTAAATGAGAGCTGTTATGTGAGTAATGAGAGGACTAGGAGAGTGGTTTCCAACCTTGGCTGGTCTTTAGAATCAATGGGGAAGCTTTTCTAAAAAACAGATGCCTGGGCCCCCCTTCCCAACATCCTGATTTAATTGGTCTGGAGTGGAGCCCAGGCATCAGCGTTTTTTAGTTTCACCCCAGGTGATCCTTCTAGGTGACAACGTTAAGAACAACCGTCCCTCTGGCCTGCAGTGGTGACCACACTGCTTTCCTCCTGAGGCTGATTTGCAGGGCACACTTTGCCTAGGATTGGGCCCAGACCCCCACAGAGAAAGGAAAGGGAGCGAGTTCCTCTAACAACCAAGGCCTGAGATCAGACCAGATCAGCCTATGTAATTCAGGAGTTCTGCCTTTGCCCTCTATCCGGGCTATGGCTTCCCCGTTTATGACCCAAGTAGAACAAAAAAGGTAAAAATCACATCAATTATTAGGAGATCTTTTGTCGAGGTAGATGGCTAAAATAATCCTTATTACTTTTAACTTTGAAAAACAGACACAATAGCATCCATGAAGGGGAAAAATCTTTTCTGTTAACTTTTATTTGCCTTCATTTAACTTTTAAATATGTAGTAAACATGATTGTAGGGCTTCTCATTAACTGGGGTATCTTACAGTCATAATTTTTGATACACAACATTACTTACCAATTAGCCTGTCTTGTTCGTTTAAATTTCTTTACTCATATTTTAATGGGAGCTAATGATGCCTTTGTTGACTTATTTAATGTTATGTAAATGTGGCTATAAACTGTGAAGGGTTTAAGCAGAAGCACTATTTTTGCTTACTCTTCAGATTTTGGAGTGTGTAGAATCCCCAGGAAACACACGTATCAACACAATGAATGTAAGCTTACTGAGGAGACCAAATAATAATAATAATTTTTAAAACAAGCAGTGAAGGATGTTTAGAGCATGAGATTTTTACTTTCCTCTGGGTTGTTTATTTGAGCATCAAAGGAATTTCAAAGTTAACTTCAACCAGTTTTTTTTCTTTTCTTTTTCTGCTCCCATAATCACTCAATATAGGCTAATCTTAAGACCATCTTCTAAGCTCAGGCAGGGAGAGCTGGGCTAGACAGGCTCTCTTGTTGAGTTTCATGAGCCTTGCTCTCAGTAGAACTCCATTTTCCCTTATGGCCAGCGCATAAATATTTGAATGAAGAAATGAATGAATGAATGGAAACTTTATAATTTCAACATACACATAGATGAAGCTTCCAAGATACTGGATTCTCAGTACTATGGCCTCTACTCCAACAATCCTTTCCACTCCCCAGCCTCAACCACTCCCTTGTCATACCTGAGACTTTGTAACTAGCAGTAACCCAACACCATCGTATTTCAATTTCACATGCTTTACTCTCTTCTTACTACTTTGTGACTTTCCAGCTTCTTTCTTCAAGTGTCCCAACTTCATCTTTCCACCCCACCAAGAACCCTGATCCGTTGATCCTAACACTTTTTCTCATTCCCTTACCACCTTCAAGTTCTCTCTTCCCTCCTGCCCCAGCTTAAACTGCATAGTAAATCATAACAGTCACCAACTGGCATACATCCTTGAATGCCTTGCTGAACTTATCAGGGAAAAGCACAGGCTTGGTTAAACCTCATTCTCTTTCTCCTCTGTACTTGCACTCGTACTGCGGAATGTGGGTGGGGAGAATGGTCTCCCCAAGCTGAATGGACTCACTTCGGAGTTATGATCACAAATGTTATGTGCCTTCTTCTGCCAGGCGAGCACAGTATACTTCTAGCCTATCCTGCTCCCAGTGGGATGGAATTGTGTCAGCCCCACACCCCAAGTCATATGCTGAAGTTCTGATCCCCAGTACGTAAGAATGTGACTTTATCTGGGAATATTATTGCAGATGTCATTAGTAAGCTGAGATGAGGTCATGAGGGTGTGCCCTAATCCAGCATGACAGATATCCTTGTAAAAAAAAGAAAATTTGGACACAGACACATACACAGGGAGGGTGAAGATGAAGTTTAGAGATGAGGGTGATACTTCTACAAGCCAAGGAACACCAGAGATTGGCAGAAACTAACGAGGAGAGAAGTGTGAAACAGATTATCCCTCAGGGCCCTTAGAAAGAAACAAACCTGCAGACACCTTGATCTTGGACTTCTAGCCTCCAGAACTGTGAGACAATAAATTACAGTTGTTTAAGTCACCCAGTTTGTGGTACTTTGTTATGCAAACAGATATGTCATTCTGTCACATCTTTTCTAACCTCAAATCATCAACATCTCTTCCCCGACCTGACTCTCCACCGATGACTGTTCTTTATTCTTCCCTGAGAAAAACAGAAACCATCAGGAAGCCCCACCTGCACATACACTCAGCTATGAAGGCACATTAACTATGCACCTTTCTAGTGAAAGCCAGTTCGATGTACTACATGCCATCCTGCTGACCTCCTCAAGGGTATCACCCCAGCTAGTCTCTCCTCTTTGCCCTTTTCATCAACTTTTCCCGCTCGACTGGATCATTCTAATAGGAATACACACATTCTGTATTTCTCCTATTTTTCTCTTAAAAGAAGAATTCTTCAAGAAAATGTCAAATCTCCTTTTGACTCCCACTTTCCTCCACCCATACTGCCTCATTTTGTTGCTCCTCTTTGCAGCAAAGCTGCTGGAAGAAGTTACTCATATTCATTGTCTCCAGTTCCTCTCTCATCTTCATAAATCCACTCCAACCAAGCTCGCATTGCACAGACATTTCTTTCTTCAGGTCACCAGTGACTTCCAGGCTAAATCCAAAGGTCACTTCATAGAACTCATCTTACTTGACTTAATGGCAGCATTTGACACAGCTGAGCAAACTTTCCTCCCCAAAACATTCTGTCCGCTTGGTTTCCAGGGCAACACAAGACACTGTTGCTCATTCTAGTCTCCTTTGCTGATTCTTCCTCTTCCCCCTGATTTCCTCCTTCTAGGGTTCCCTGAGTCTCAGTCTTGGTTTTTGTTTTGTCTCTACTACACTCAGGCTCTTCTATCCTTAGCACAGTTCTCTATTCCAAACTTCAAACTCCAATTTAGACTGCTAATTTAATGTCTCCGTTTGGATGTCTGGTATGTCAAACTCAATGCCGCAAACATTCAATGACTCTTCTTCCTCTTCCTATCACTTCTCCTTGCAACCTTCCCCATCTCAGAAGGGATACAGATGTCCTTTCATTTGCTCAGGCCAAAAAACTTGGGGTCATCCTTGACTCTCCTCTTTCTCTCATATCTCATGTCCAGTCTCTCAGGGAATCCTGTTGGCTTCCCCTTCACAATAGATTCAGAGCCTGACCATTTATTACCACTTCCATGCCTACTGCTGCAGTTTGAACTTACCATCATCTCTTGATGGTGAAGTACTGCAATAGCCTGAATCTGTTCTTTTTTAAAATTGTTTAGCAGTTTTATTTTTTTGACGTATGCTTGATTTATAATGTGTTAGTTTTAGGTGGACAGCACAATGATTCAGCTATACATATATATTCTTTTTCAGATTCTTTCCCTTATAGGTCACCACAAAATGTTGAGTGTAGCCTAAGTCTATTCTTAACACAGAAGCCAAACTGATTCTTTTAAAATATATGCCGTAGTGTCACTCCATGCAGAACCTGGCAACTCCATTTCACGCAGGTCAGAAATCAGAGCTCTTCCAATGGTTTACGAGGTCTTGCCTGACCTGCCCCTCCTCTGCTTCTCTGGCCTCACCTATTGCTACCTCTGCTCATTTTTCTCTAGCAACAATTGTTCCTCAATGTACCTGGAACACTTCCACCCTAGGGCCTTTGTACCAATTGTCCCCTCTACCTGGAAAACCCTTCTTCCAAATATCTCTGTAGCTAATTCCTGTACTTTCGTCAAGCCTTTGCTCAAATCTTCTCTTCCCAATCGAAGGCCCTTTTGAATATTGCAATCTGCTCTTCCAAAGCTCCTCATTACCTTTAGCATTCTCTTCATTTACTTTTTTTCTGGAGTACTTATCAACTTCTCTTATTAGAGAAGTTGATAAGTATTAGTTTGCTAGGGAAGCCATAACAAAATACCACAGACACGGTGACTTAAACAACAGAAATGTATTTTCTCACAGTTCTGAAGGCTAGAAGTTCAAGATAAGGTGTCAGCAGGTTTGGTTTCTCTTGAGACCTCTCTCCTTGGCTTGCAGATGGCCATCTTTTGGCTGTGTCCTCGCATGGTCCTTTCTCTGTATTCACACCCCTGATGTCTCTCCTTGTGTCCAAATTTCCTCTTCTTATAAGGATACCAAACAGATTACATGAAGGCCCATCCCAGCAGACCCATTTTAACTTAATCACCTCTTTAAAGGCTTATCTCCAAAACCACTCACTTTTCTCAGAATATACTGGGGGTTAAGGCTTTAATATATAAATTTGGGGCAGAGAGGGAAACACAATTTAGCCTATTACACTAGGTAGCTTACTTATTACATTTGTTCATTATTCTCTGTCTCAACTCCATAAGCCCCTTTAAACATGGGAAGCTAAGTTCATGACCAGGAGCACCTTGTCTGTCTTGTTCCCTCCTGTGGCCTCTGCATTGGAAACAATACCTCATACAAAGTGGCCTCTTGATAAATATTTGTTGAATGAGTGAATGGATAGATGCAAGTCCAGGGTATTAAGAGTTAAGAAAAACAAGGGGGAGGCTTTGTGGGTCACTTGGGTATAGGAGATCTAGGTTGTATTCCAGTTATGGGATCTTGAGCAAGTAGCTTATTCTCCTAAGTCTTAACTTACTCATCTGCAAGAATGAGGGTTCTTATCTGCCTCTCTCACCAGATGGTTTTGAGGTTCATATGTAAAAATGCATGTGGAAGTACTTTGGGATCCTCAATTCTCATTCATACATGAGTCATTTTATTTACCATGTGGCTAATAGTAATTATAATAGTAATAATGACAGCTGCCTTCTACTAAGTCCTTACTGTGTAACAGGCACTGTATTAAGTGTTCCACAGTCACTACCTTATTTAATCCTCATAGAAACCTTCAAGGTAGCTACTACGCTTTTTATTTTTCTAACCTAGGAAAACTGGATAATGGTCATGGAGCATTAAAAAGATGTATTTGCTCTATGCTATTTGGCAGAAATTAACTTGACCTTTAGAACTTTAAAGAAGTGTGTGTGTGTGTGTGTGTGTGTGTGTGTGTGTGTTCATGTATTAGAATTCTATCCTTCAGATGATTAACAGTAAAAATCAGAGATCTAGATTGGTGCTGTGTCTTATGACATTGTACTCTATAAGGTATTGTGGTGTCTAGGGCATTTCAAGAATGGCAAAGTCTCTGGTTTTTTCATTCTTTTTTTTTTTTTTTAACTCTTAAAAAGGTAGCCACTAAACTAGAGAACTTAGAAGCATTCTCCTCCTCTCTCTAGATAAATATAATCTACTGGCTGTCCTGACTACATATTTTTAATCTCTAAATGCCTCATTCCTTCTTGTTTGTCCAGCGTTGTAGCATGCTAAAGGCCTGCCGAGAGGGATTTGGCTAACCCTTGTCAGAGTGAGAACCAGCCATTTGTGTGCAGTACAGTTAAAATTGCACCATTATACTTGAAACTAATATTATCCTAATGCGTTGAGATAGGGGAAGAAGGTTGCTTAGAAAAGATCGTAAGTGACTTAGCACTGGTTTCTCACTTCCAATGATAATGTTCTTCAGAACTGTGTTTTGAACACATTATTATAGATTTAAATATTTTAATATTCATTTATTCTAATTTTCCCTTTGATAGGTGCCATCTCCGTGCTTGCATTTCATCAGCTCTGACTAGTGACACCACTCTGTTTAATATCTTCCTTGGCCAAATTTCTTGTGATTTGGGAACTAGATTTTAGCTTCTTAAGGAGGTTTCAGCAACTCCTTTGTGGTTCAACATTTAAAACTCAGATACTCATCTAAAATCCTTTCACCAGGAATTACTCAATCTAGAGCTTATATAAATGTCCTGGGATACAGTCTATTGGAGATATTGTCAATATTTGCCCTAAATCGCAACCTACCTCCATTTTCAGTTGTGTTTGGAATTGAAATAGAAGTCTTTATTCTTTCTTAAGTGTCAGTTTGGAGTATATTCTAGGCAGTCAGTAATTTCTGCACATGGGAGATGCCAGCCCTGAAAGGGAATATGGAACTCGCTCTGCTGGCTAGTGTAGGTACTGTAAGATCCGTTTGCTCTAAAATACGCCCTCACAGGCCGCCATGATGCCTGCGTCTCCTCATCTCTGCCACTTGTCTATAATCACGTTGCCTTTAGTAGGTCCCTGTGAAATGCAGATGGCTTCCGGAAGAGTAACTTATGCCCCTTACTCATGTTAGCACATATGCGTGACTGAGGAAATGGGACACAGAAAAGGCAATTTTTGTTGAAGAAAGAAAATCAGGAAAATAACAAGCCCAGAAGTCTTTCTGAGAAGGGTAGGACCATGGACGGTTCCATAGGGACTGAAGGTACCAGTTAAGGGCACTGAGTTCCTGAGCATGAGGCGTTACTCGTAGACTCTGCGGAAGGGGAAAGGAGGAGAGGCGAACTGATGTCCAGTTTTGTCTCTGCCATAATTATACAAAGGCCCAGTCTTCCTCACACACCCCTCTTACTCACAGATTTACTCCTTTACCCCAGGTCTTCACCTGACTGCCTTTTTATTAGCAGTCAGGTCCTACCTCAAATGTCAGCTTTTAAAAGAGACCCTCTAAGACTATGCAGTATAAAACGGCAGTCCCCAAATTGTGTGTCTTATCTCAGGATGCCATAAAAAAAAAAAGCCCATACATTTATTTTCCCACAGATCTGGAGGCTGGAAGTCTGAGATAAGGATGTCAACATGGTTGGGTTCTGGTGAGGACTCTCTTTCTTTCTTCCAAGATGATTACCTTCCTGCTGTGTCCTCATGTGGTGGAGAGAGCCAGAGAGAGAGAGAGAGAGAGAAAGCAGAGGTTACAGGCTTGGTGTGGGGTCCCAGAACTAGTCAGTGTCAGAGATGGCATTTCAACCAGCGAAATCTGTCTTCAGGACTCTTAGCCTGAACTACTACACTCAATTCCCTCAATACCATGGAGGTTACAGAGACTGGGATCGAAAGAATGAATATGACTGAGTCTGTGAAGGATTGAGTCTTTCGCTCTTAGTTCTTTTAGAAAATTCAAGAAGCAAAATGGAGAGAAGATTAAATAATATGGAGCAAGGGAGCAGAGGTATAAGGAGAGAAAGGAAAAGAGAAGTATGCCTGTAGTAGAGGCAGGGGGCAGCATTCATCTTCTGTGACATGCAAGGGGACTGTGCCAACATTTACCCTCACTTGGTGATGGTCAACAGTGAGCTTCCTGAGCTTTCTATCATGTGCAAAGCAGACAGCATGGTGCGGTGGGGAAAACATTTGTTTTGAAACTGGACAGATATAGGTTCTCATTGTGACATATGTAAGCCATGTGACCAGGGGTGAGATCTATCTATCTCACTGATCTTATCTTTTATCATCTATAAAATGTGGACAATGATGTTTAAAAATTTGCTGCGAATGTTAAATTAAAGCACATATGTATAGAGCTATCCTTGGTGTATGGCAGATGTTCAATAAATTCAGCCTCTCCCTTAACCCTATGGATTTTTTTAGGCACATTAAGATACATTTCAAACACCTGTGCCCTCTTAAAGCAAAACATAGAGAAGCCAATAAAAATAGCAAAATAAATAAAAGCCAAACTTGGTTAACAGTAAACTCATAGGAACATTTATTTCTGGATCTTTCTTTTTCTTTTTTGTCTGAAAGTGACAGGTCGTTATACTGATGTTGCGGTTGTTTGTTACTTAAAGAAAATTTTAATAAGGATAAGAAAATTATACTTCACTTTTAGTTCTCTTTTGACATGTTTCCATGGATCTTTAGATTGAATTAACAGTCTTACAGCTAGAAAATGGGCCTGCCAGTGACTTGATCTCCCTCCTTGAATTGTTTTGTGATCCTAGGCACATCCATTACCTCTTCCCTGGCTGAGATCCTCCCATAAATTGCAAGACGGAAAATTTATGGGCATGTAATAGAAGTAGTAGAAATACTGAGTATAAAAATTCCTTGGAAAAATTATTCTGTACAATCGTGTATTGGGCAAGAACTCAGACACCTCCTTTTGATCCGCCCTGCCGCCACACACGTACGCGTTTGGAGGATGAGTTTGTCGTCGTGCATCTGTGAGTGCTACGGTGAGAGAGGGAGAGGTCTGAGGACGGCGGCAGAAAAATTAGAGGAAAGGAGAGGCAGTTTTTCAGTTCAGTAATTCTCAACTCTCCAGAGCTGCCGTCGGCCCCCAAACCAAGAGAGCACCAGCCATCACTAAGCCTTCCCCGTTTCTTTTCCCCCATTCCAAGCTCAGGTGTCCTTGGCAGGGCTGTGAGGAGGAGGTGAGGCTTGCTTGACCCATGAGCCAGACACTTGACGCCAACACTTCTCACCTCCCAGCCTAGGATGCTCCTCTCACTCTTCATAGATTTGAGCTGGAACTCTGTGGCCCCCTGAAGCGATAGTAAAGTCATGTGTGTCTGTGTGCTCAGGGGCACTTTTGTGGCAAGAAAGTCAATTTCACCTTCCTATTCTTCTGGGAGTTTATGACTGCAAAAGATCAAGGACTCTAATTTTCTACTGAGTTCCAGTGCGTGATCTCTTACCCCTATGGTTTTAACCACCATCCTTAACTTCACTCTCAGATACTGTCAAGGTGTCTCCATCTGCACCTCAAAACTCAGTAAGTCTTCTTCTCCTACACCAGATGTTCCTGGTCCCATATAACCTCCCATGGTACTGCATTGTCCATCCTTCTGCACCATCTTCCTCATTCCGACATCTGATCAATCACCAATCCTAGCAATTCTTTCTCTGAAGTTTTCCTTGAGCTGGTCCCTTTCTCTCTGCCTTGAACACCGTTTCCCTAGGGCAGGCCTTCACCACCTCTTACCCTGACAGGTACAACCGTCTCCCTCCTGGTCTTCTCTTCCTGCCCTAAATCTATCCTCCCTATTACAGCCAGACTCTACCATCTAAAACATGGCCTGACCACATCACTACCCTGTTCGCACAACTTTCTGGGCCTTCTTGGACAAAGGCTTATTCCTATAAAGGTAAACAAGACCAGCCATCCTGCATACCTCTTCATTTCCATTCTTCCCATGTCCCCAAGTACACATCACACTCAAGTCAAACAGCACAACTCACTGTGACCCCCGTGCACCAGCTGCTTCATGCCTTTTAGAACCCTGTCCTCTTCCCTTGGAATGCCTTGCCCTCTGTTCTTCATTCAAGAGTCTGTTTTTTCAAGTCACCTTCTCTCTGCCCAGATGGACCACACTTTGTGCTGCCAGAGCCCTCTTGGGTACCAGTATTACCAAGACCAAGCCTAGTACGTGTAAGAAGCTATCTGTTGCATGTTTGTGCTCCCCCTGAGACTGTAAGCTCCTCAAGAACCTCATCCATCTTGAACCCAGTGCACCACGTGGCCTTCCCTTTCCCTACTACTCACCAGTACCTACTGAATTGAAGTTAGTTCAATGCGAAGAAGGTAGCTGTGCTTGTAAGTAATCAGACTTCCATATTCAGCAGTGCAGAAAAGTGAAAACTAAAATAGTCGCCAGGTTATAATTTTACTTTACTTACTCATATTTAAAATGACCTGAAAGTTGGTTATTTTCTGTTTTCCTATTTCTTAATACCAGCACTAATATCTCCCATACATGCTAACAGGAAATAAAGAGCTATCTATTGTAAAAAACCCCCTTTGATAAATACCAATCACACACATATCTAAGCAATCAGTGCCATTCCATGACATTGCTGGGGCCACAGTTTATCCCATGACACTCTATACTCTCTGTCAGAATCTGCTCACACAATTGATAGCAGTCTTCCAGAAATGATTGTCCACATTCATGGGTAAATGCCAGATTCTGAAGTCAAAGCAGAATTTGGCCGATGAAGAGTCCAGAGTTGTTCTATGATATGCACTCTGAAACCTGTATGACCAAGGCATTAGTGGCCCTGGACAAAGGTCCACCATAGAACTGGACTTCTCACTGATGAATGAGCTTTTGGAGAGCCTGTGAGCCCTGAGATGAATGTGCAATTCTGTAAGTAGGGCCATTTCACAGGATAAGATGCCCACAGCTTCTATCCTATGATCAAAGCGGTCCCTGAGATGCCAAAGGTCATGAAGAATTTAAGAAAGCTGTAGATCCTTTTCCTGTGACAACTTGTTCTGTTCATGAGTATTAATTCTGGGTGGTGGTGGGGATGGTGGTGAGTGGGTGGGGGATACACAGTTGAAGCAATCTGTTCTTCATTGACCAACTTATGGCTCATAAGTGAGTAATCAGCATAATCTAAATACTCTAAAATGAACTATTCTTTTGGGCTCAACAAAATGCTTTTTAGGTTGAAACCAATCAGTAGGAAATGACTGGTGTTTGTTAGTGTTTGAGAGGAGAGACCAGATTCTTTGCACATTAGCATTCCAGTTGATGCCAACATAAACCTTCAGACCTCCAAGTCACAGAATGTGTTATTGTTTTCATATGAGTGAATCTGGGACCGCTTGTGAGTCCTGTTTCCATCCCTTTCTTGAAAAATGGAGCTCCCTGTTTCCACAGACTCTGGTGACAGAAGTAACAAAACAATCCTTCTGAAGGTTAAACATGCAGAGAAAAACATTATTCCTCAAGTTGGTATAGTCCCGGCTCTTGTTTCCATTTAATCGTGGAGTTGAGAGAGGACAAACTCTGATTTGACAGCCATGTAAGCTAAAAAGCTTGACTCGTGGAACCCAGCCCACACGGCAAGGGGTCCTTCCTGCTCATGAAGGAAGCTCCCCCAGGAAGGACATGATAGTTTAGGCCTGTTTGGCATTTTTCTGAGAGTGCTGTAAGATATTATTTTCTAGTGTACTGCCTCTTATATAACACCAATTTTCCAGGACCTCAGAGCATGTTATTTCTGTATGCAGAATCTTTGGATTCCTAGGCTAAGGAAAATAATGCCAGGGACTCTCCAAACACCACTGCACTTCCTGAAATGGGTCCGAAAGGAAGAGGGCCAAAACTGGAGGCATTTGTTTGCTGCCCTCCTTCAATTTTCTGTAGTAAATGTGGTGCTAAGATTCAAGCAGGGAAGTTCAATAAACCAGAGTTTGAGCCCCAGTGACACTTACTAATTGTGCCCCTGAGGATATTACCTAATCTCCTTCAGTCTTAGTTTCATAACCTGTAAAATGGTCCGACAATTATATCTGTCTCATAGGATTGGGGGGAGGATTAAATTCTCAAAAGGCATATTGAGTTGATATCAGCAACAATGGAGTAATAAATAAGTCTTAGGCTTCCAAAAATTATCTCCTCCACAAAAGCAGTGAGAAAATGGGCAAAAATTGTCAGAATCAATTTTTTAGAACTTGGAAATTAATCAAAGGCTTACAACAATCCAAGGGGCATTTATTAAAGAATTGTAATTGCATCTCAGTAAGGACAGAGGCTTTTTGGCATTTTAGGTTGCCCTATTTCCATATCACTCCCACCCACCTTGAAAACCCACAGCCCATTAGAGTGGTGAAAACCATCAGCCAGGTAGAAACAAGGAGGAAATATGGTGTTGGAGCTCCTTCAAACCTCATTCCCATTCTTTGTTCTATATGGTGTTTCCTTGAAGACCTCACTTGGGAGGCTGTCTTTTTTTAACCTGACTCAGTGCTTACCATGTAAAAAACCTTTTCCCAGGGAGCATTTGTATAAAAGAAATAGAGTCAGTTGATTAACATCACAACTGCCTGAAGAGTTGGATAACAGAGTAAACAAAAGCTAGGGTCTAGCTCTCAGGTACTGATGGTGGAACAGTAAATTGGTATAGTCACTTTAGAAAACTATTCAGAGGTATCTATTAAAGCTGATTGTACCATGTTTATGACACAGCAGTTCAGTTCCTAAGTATATATCCAACAAATAGGTGTATGTATATTCACACAAAGACATGTTCTCGAATATTTGTAGCAGCCCCATTTATAGTAACCCCCAAATGAGAACTATACAAATCCCCATCAAAAGCAGACTGCATAAGTAAATTGTAGTATGTTCATACAGTGGAATATTCTACAACAATGAGAATGAGCAAACTCGAGCTGAATACAATAGCTTGGATGTATCTTATAAACATGATCTTACATGAGAGAAGCTAGATACAAAAGACTTTATACTGTATGATGTCATTTACATAAAATTCAAAACAAGCAAAACCATTCTATGCTTCTAGAAGTCATAATAATACAATTGGGAGAATTATCAGTGACCAGAAAAAGGAAAAAGAGGAATTCTGGAGGTACCAAAATATCCTATTTCTTGACTTGTATACATTTGTGTACTTCCTGAAAAATGCATCAAGCTATACATATGATGTGTGTACCTTTCTGTATGTATGTTATACATATATACTCCATTCAAAGATCTCTGAATACAAAGAGAAAGGCAAGGAATGAATATCCATGCTTCCACTAACCCATTAACCCCAAATGATTATGGTTAGTATTTTAGATTATGCTTTTCCATTCCACGTTTATGCATACTTGAGTACATGTATTCTTTTTCCTACAAAAATTGTATTGTACTATATTCCCTACTTTATAGTCTGATTTTTTTCTTAATAATATGCTACAACCATCTTCCAATGTCAATATGTAATATTATTGCTGGAACATATCCAATCTTACTAAACCTCCTCTGTTGTTGGGCATGATGGTTGTTTGTAGACTTGACCTTTCATATGAATTGTTAAAATATATCATCGATGAGTCATCGTACTCATTTCTATTTTTTTTTAACATAAGAGTAGAATTGCTGGTGAAGAGGAATGCAATTTTGAACTTTTAAAAAAGCCTTTAGTACATGTTTTAAAATCATCCTCCAAAACATACCGAAACTGTACTCCAATCAAATTTTATGGAAGGAGCCATTCCTTTGCCAAGATTGGGGATTATGATTCTTTTTCATATTTTCCATTTTACTGGGCCAAAGAAATTATATTTTGATTTATTGTTTTTGTAATTTTTATTCCTGCAAGAAGTGAACATTGTTTGCATATGTGCATCAGCCATTTATATTTCTTCTTATGTGAATTGCATATTATGTACTTTATACATGTTTAGAATATCAACCCCTTGTCCACTCTGTATTTCAAACATTATTTCCCAGTTTGTTGCTTGCTTGTTGGTTTCTTTATACCATTTTGGGGGTACAAGGCAAGTCTGTCCTGATTTTCCTATAAATTATTTATTTAATCATCTTTTCTTAATTATTGTTTTATTTTTTCACATTTCATCTGTCTGTAGTTTATAGAGTATGGTATGTGGAGTAAGATAAGAATATGACATCTTGTTTTCCAGTAAATAACCATTTCTCTTCATTTACTGAATAATCCTTTCTAGAGCTGGCATATTATAGAGAGTATTTGCTTTTTATTCAAGGACTGAGGAAGAGAAATTTAAAATCTTAACAAACACTAAAATTCACAGAAGTAGTTCTCTCTGAAGATTTAATATTTTATTTAACATCCTTGAAACAAAATTTTGCTTATCAGCATTGCAGGTTGGTTACTGACTCCTTAGTACCTTTTGTCTTTATCTGTTTGGGATATTAACTCTTTGTTTTCTAATATATACATCAAACTATGTTTCAACCTATCTCTGTCCTCCTGCTTGAGAAATAATAAACTATTAGCAACATTCCTAGGATCTGATTATAGATAAATTTGAACATGCCAAAACAAATACAGGAAGTCCTGTTTATTTCCTTCATAAGTGGAATGCCAGCCATATGCCAGGTTCTTCATAATGTATATGAAGTACTTAGAACAGGGTATACAAACTACTTAGAATCCGTAACTAATTACCACACAGCATAATGAATTTGTTGACCATCAGTTATTCATCAGACTTAGGAGAATGTTTGTTTGAGCACAGCCCTAAAAGTGATTGTGATTATTCTATGCATAGCTTTCTTATTGCTCATGAATCATAGTCACCAGCTCTTTGTTCAAATCAAGCAACGTAACCACTGGTCTAGGTTCAGCTTCTTTACTGTTAGGTTGCTAAGGGAAAAGAAGGAGCAGGAGGAAGAGGGAAGGGACGGGTAAGGAGGGGAGGGAAGGAAAAAGAAAAGAAAGAAAAGAAAAGAAAAAAGAAAACTTCAAACTAGATAAGCATAAAAGGTGGTTTATTAATGCACGTAGGTAAAAAGTTCATCCTGGTCAGACCAATGCATTCACATAATACCAAGAATCCATCTCTTTATAGGTTTTAGCCCTGTTTTCTTCACCCTTGGCTTTTCTTTCACATAAGACCTCACCAAATAGTAGCAGAGGTGGTATCAGCTGCTCTGGGGTTTTAGCCTCCTAGCTTAGCAATCTCCCCAGGAAACAGGAGCGCCTCTCTCCCACTAGCTCTGTCAAATGCCCTGGGTATGACTCTCATTGGCCCACCAGAGGTCCTATGCACATCCCTGAATCAATCACTATGGCTAGAAAAGAACGGGGTGTACCTAGTGGTCACATCTATGTCACGTGCCCATGACGTGGCCTAAGAGTGAAAGTGATATTGGTTCTATCGACAGTTTTGTTATCAGGAGGAGGATGTTTGCAGACAAAGCAGGTACCCTAGAAAATTCTGAATAGTTGACTCGGGCATTTTTGCTTTCCTGTCCCCAAACTGCAAAGTACTGCCTATGGTAAAAATAAGAAGAGCTCTCTTAAAAAGGGACTTTTGAAAGAGACTTCTTTTTAGCACTTAATTTCAAAGAGAAGAGACATGCCTTCCACATCCTCCTTAGCTACAAACATTGGAAAACTTATAACATTGTTTCTTTGCCTTTTGTTTTGCCACGTGCTATTGACTGTCACATTTCACAAGTTAAGAAACATGTTATTTCTTTGTTTATTTTGTCAGTCTTTGGTATTCTCTGGAGAGAAATTATGTGTCTCTGTTTCAGTGGAATAGATTTAATCTGTTTGTTTTGTCTCTAGACTCACCTAACTCCTTGTCTTCCACAGTCAAAAGTTTTCCTTTTTCCTCTCTTGGAGAAGAGGTGAATCTGTCCCAGATTCTGGAAAATATGGATTTTTAAGTATATCACATTAAAGACTTTCCAGTGTAGAAGGAAGTTGCCCTAGGAATGTTATCTCTTGTTCTGGTATTGTTTGGAAGTTGCTCTGTCAATACAGTTATTCAAGAACTCTAAAGGAGGCATTGACCTCGTGCTTTGGACTTTTCTATCACTCTAGTCATACTTTGTCTGCAGATCTCTTGTTAATTCTCCCATATATTAAACATCCACCTTCTTATAACACAAATTACATTATATATATATATATATATATATATATATATATATATATATATATATATAT
>NC_041221.1:152469349-152470127 GCF_002837175.3 Physeter macrocephalus
ATTACATTGTATATATATATATATATATATATATATATATATATATATACATTATACTCCTGAGGTTTGAGGCAAATCCTTAGAATGTTTGTCTTTCCAAGTTATTTGCCTGATTTTATGGGTGGGCTCTTGATGAATAATGGGGATCATTTGGGGAATCCTGGTTGTGTTACAGAAGAGGAAAGCAGTGGACCAGCTGTGTGTTTTACTAAATGTATCACTGGTGTGTTTTTATGAAGATATTTGCTTCCTATCACTTAAAGTGTAAGGAAGTTTAGTTGTTGTACATTAGGCTTAAGCTATTTTTATCTTCAAGCTGCCTTATTATTTATTTGCAGGTTACATCCTATATATTGCAAAAATTCTTCTCAGCCAACTGTATATAAACATTGTATCCAGGTATATATTGTTTAGCACATTAAATTATCATCATTAATAATTACATACATTAAGTTCTTCGCCAGCTGTCTTTGGCTGTCTTGTTTCCCTTTTCCAAAGCTTTGTTCCCCAGTGCACAGTCCATGGAGCACAAGTTGAGTTCTGGAAGATGCTAATGAGTGTTTCCAAATAGGGGTTAGGGTTCCTTGCGCAAATATATTTGGAGGGGCTTCCCTGGTGGCGCTGTGGTTGGGAGTCCACCTGCCGATGCAGGGGACACGGGTTCGTGCCCCGGTCCGGGAGGATCCCGCGTGCCGCGGAGCGGCTAGGCCCGTGAGCCATGGCCGCTGAGCCTGCGCGTCCGGAGCCTGTGCTCCGCAACGGGAGAGGCCACAACAGT
>NC_041221.1:152470188-152498970 GCF_002837175.3 Physeter macrocephalus
ACACACACACACACACACACAAATATTTATTTATTTATTTATTTATTTATTTATTTATTTATTTGGAAAAGCCCAGATGAGACCAAATGAAGCCTTTATTATGTCATTATTAGTAATACATTTTTACACTCCAAACAGGTTACTCTGTGTACTTCTTGCACTTATGGGAAAGTGAAGCAGGTCTGACCATCTCCTGAGTGAGACTAATGACCCATGAAATAAAACTTGGGGGGTGCTTTTTGAAGCTGTATAGCCAGGGTCATCATTCCCTTGATTTCATCCTTACATTCTGACCTCTCTTCCTTCTGGAAGGGCTATGATTTGACCCTTCAGGATTCCCCAGAATGCTTCATGGAGGACATCAGTGGAGCAAAAATTGAGTCCCCTGATGCATAGCCTCATAACTGCTCACCAGGAACTTACCTCTGTTTAGATTCCGCTAAATTCCCCTGAACTTCATCTAAAAATATGAAAAGGTGAGGGCGTAGTCTGGTGGGTAAGAATTTATGGAACCTTTAAACCTCGCTATCTATACAATTTGATCTAAATTAGTATATTGAAGCATTCTGAAGAAATTCAGTTCCTCTTTGTCTCACCTGTGAGTCACAGCCAACGGAAGGGAGATCTGCCACAGATATTTTGGCACTAGCACTCATGTTGTGGTGAGGGGTGCTTAGAATGTTGTCATAGCGTGAATTCTTAACCTTAGTAAGTGCTTATTGCGAATAATTTCTTATATGCCCTGAATTAAGTATTGGAAAAAAGAGAAAATATATGTAACATAATTCCTGCCCTCAAGGGGAAGGTAAGACTCACACAAATAAATGCTGTACAATATAAAATGGTATGTTGTTAACAACCAAACTGAATATAGAATAGATGCTTGACATTCAAAAAGGGTAAGTCCAGAGACGTATGTGAATCCCCCAATATGTAAAATTTTGTTATAAGATACATGGGGTAAGAACATTACTGAGTGAATGCTGATTAGAAGGGCCCCCACACGGGAGGAATGGCACTTTAAAATCTCTGCCTCAGCCAAATGACCAGTAATTCTGAATTGCACGTTTTGGAAAGTTAGCAAATGGTTGAACAAGAATGTTAACTATGTGAATGCCAGCCATCTACTGTAATCATGCCAATACATATCTTTTGCATGATAAATATTGTGAATAACTTAGAAGGGAAGATGATCATTTTGGGGTAGAAGTATCATGCTTCGATGATGAAAAATGCAAGTCAAAATAGACTCTGAAATATTAGTAGAATTAGGAAATCAGAACAACAATATTCCCGGAGAGGACTGAAAGGAAATGAGGTAGGTCTGAACTCTATCTTAGGCTAGCAGTGGTCATTGGGAAAGCACTTGTAGTGTTACAGGTAATCCATATCCTCTTAAGCTGGTGCCCATCCTTTGACCTCAGACCACTTATCTATCGTCTTCCCCTCCATTACAGCTAATATCCCAAGGTCTGTGTCTCATCTTCCCACCATATTTTGCCCCCAGGTCCACTGTCCCCATGTATAGTTGTGCAGATTGCACACAATGTCATATCTAAGGGAACATAATTTACATAGTCGACATCACTAAGATTGGTAAAACTATTATGACAATTTTTCTTCAGATGACAGTAAAGTATCCACTTGGAGTAAAATTAGCGCATTACAGTCATTTTCTGCCCCATAAGTTATCTTGAAAGAAGAGGTGTCATTCTCTAATTTGCACCAAGGTACTCTATGGGCAACTGGCAGCCTTTGCTTGTTAAGCAGTCAGAACCTTGGACATATTTCCAGGAGGTAGTAGTCTAGACTCTCCAGGTTTGTCAAAGAGCGTGAAGAAAATAGAAAGCAGCCCTTTGCCTTTATGCACAGATAAAGAATATTTCTCAGTTTTTATGTTGTTCCCAAAAAAGCTTGGAAGATCAAGCATTGTGTATATAATCATCTGGTCCTAAATTGCTGTATTATATCATAGATGAAAAGTATTATGTAGTATCTTATTCATTACTATTTTCATGGTTACAAGTTGTATCCCCGTGCACATTTTTTCTTCTTTTAAATTTAGTACAACTTTGGAATTCTTCTGTTCTTTGCTTAGCCGTGAAACCTCATAGTGAGAGTGACTGCTAAAACGCAAAAGCATCTTGCTGTTTGTACACCTTTAAATGAGCTATTGCTTATCACCCCCACCCTATGCCAGCCAGCTACATTCAGCACAGTCCACTGTGCATTTGAGGACCAGTGGGCAGACTCTAGGTCTATTTTCCAAATGCAGATTCACCAGATGACCAATCTGACAAGTTATCAAGTCACCAAATACTCTGAGACAAATGCCTTAAACCAGGTCTAAAAGACCAGCTGGACCCTTTTGCCGCAGGCATTTGGCAGAAACCAGTCTAAGTCCAGTATAGCCTATGTTGTCCTGTTCTTTGGCGCCTCTGAATCTTCAGAATGAAAACTTCTTTTCTATTTTAAATTAGGAGCACTGTGCGTGTCGTGAGTCCAGATTTATATAAAAGAATGACATTCTCTTCTAACGCTTTATTTGGGTCCAGTCTACTGAGTCTCCATCATCTTTTAGTTCAATGATTTGTTAAACTAGCTTGAATAAATGTGTATTTTGTGTGGTTCAAATTTCAAAAGTCTCAACCATTCAGACACAAAGGATATCTATGCCTTTTAAATGCAGTTCTATGCTAATTTGCATCCTTTTTTTTTGGTGGGCTTGATTTGTTTCCCAAATGGTGCCTTTACATGCATGTTGATTTTCACCAATCTTTGACAACTTTCCTAATTGCTGAAACTATAACTTTGAAAAAAAAATCCTCAAAGCCTTTAGATATTGGTTCATGCAGTATGAATTCTGTAAACTTTACAATTTGACAAATTGGTTATTCAGAATTGCTCATTTGGCAAATTGGTCTATTTCCCATGAAGCAACTGTCCAGAGAGCTTCCCAATGGCCCCTCGATGCCAATTCACACACATCCTAGTGCCCTCATATGAAAATGAGGCCCTTCCTGGTAAGAGCTCTGTTCTGCAGTGTAGGGGTGAGGGAGACAGCAGGATGGGCTGTGCCATCTCTGTTGCTGCAGCACGGGTCCCTTTGTTGCCACTGTGGCTCATCACTAATGTGCCCAACATTGGCGACACAGGTCTGCTTTCTTTCCTCTGCTTTCCTTGTGTCATTTCCAGTACCAGTTGTTGCCAGGTGCTTCTCAGTTCTCAAAGTTTGAAGGGCCTCTACAGTTAGTCAGAGCTTCTTTATTTCATTTCAACCAGCCAACTTGTAGTGATGCTTTGAGGCTGATCCCCAATATGTCCTTTAAAATAGTTTTTATTTGCTGGATGTCCAAGGGCTGACTTTTCTTTTGACTTTTGTTTCTTGTCTACTTGGGAGTTTGTACCTGTAACAAAGTAGCAACAAGAGGTCTAGTAATCGGGCTTCCCTGGTGGCGCAGTGGTTGAGAGCCCGCCTGCCGATGCAGGGGACGCGGGTTCGTGCCCCGGTCCGGGAGGATCCCACATGCCGCGGAGCGGCTGGGCCCGTGAGCCATGGCTGCTGGGCCTGCGCGTCCGGAGCCTGCGCTCCACAATGGGAGAGGCCACAGCAGTGAGAGGCCCGCGTACCGCAAAAAAAAAGTCCTAGTAATCTTGTCTCTATACCAGATAAAGAATTAATGTGCGGTAAAGCCTCTGATCTGGTGGTGTTGGAGTAATGCTCACTAATCTAGAATTCTGGCTATACTGTAGTCATCGTAACCATTACATATGGATTATCGTTTTTCTGGGGCATAAATAAACAACATGTAATTTCCTGGAAAATTAGATCAAATAATTGTACCTTTGGTAGCCCAGAGCATAGTTTTAGAATTTATGAGACTTCAAAATCCTTTTTACTTCCATCAATTTTGAGTTAACCATAAAAGTATGAAAATTGTTAAGGGAGAGGTTTAACTAATAGGATATTGAATGATAGACTTTGTAATGTGCTAAGTTTCCTAAAAGTGTCTGATTCTTTAAGATGTCTAGTCTGTTTTGTTGGGGGCAGGGAGAGTGTGGGTAGTAGGGTAGAACTGGGGAAGAAAGAAAGAAATTGTAACTTCTAATCAGAGCATAAACATGATTACAATTTCAGGGCCTTTGCTTTGCCTATTGGCGTCACATTCATAAGGGCAGTTATTCCACTGAATAAACTTGGGGCTTTTCCTCTCCTATCTTCTGATGGGGGAAGTTCAGCCATCTTTCTGGAGGAAGAGCCAGAGCTGAAGACATGCCTGAGATCCTCTGGAAAAGCCCACACCAGGCAGGTCCTAACAATTAGTTCTGGGCTTACTTGGCCACAAGTTAATTTCTCTTTCCAGAGACTGAACTTCCCTGACCATTGACAGAAACCTCAGGACCCTCTGCCTAGCCCTTTGGTGCATTTCCAGCAAAGCTCAGGGTGCCTGCGTCTCCCAGTTGGCAATGTAGGCTGTGTTGCTGTCAGAAATGGCTCAGAGGAAGATGGGAAGTTGTATGATGGGAAGATGTGTGATTAGCTCTAAATGAAGTTCTAAACCACTGGTACATGAAATGAAACTATTTTTTTTCTCTCTCTCTTTCTTCTTCCCCTTTCTTTAACCTGAGCTGCTGGTGTAAGTGGCTCTAATTTACTTTCCCCGAGAAAACAAAGTGGGGGGGGGGGCGGAATGGCAAAAAGATCCCTTTGCGAAGTGTAGCACTTCTGCTCCTGATAAAAGGGAGTCATTTGCAGCTTTCATGGTGTCAGTATTAATTTCCAAGCAGTCAAAGCCACAGCTAATTTATTTACAGAACAATCTCCTTGCCCAGGAGCTGGGCTGGTGAGGCAGCGGTTTCTAGCCTCCAGCTTTGTTTGTTGACAGGCTGATTTCCCACAAGGCCATTTCCACCTGTGTTTCTGTTGTTTTTAGTGCATGTCTCCCTTTCTTCTCCCCACCCCCCCCACCGCCTCCCCCATGGCTGCTGAAGGGCCTTCTCATCTCCGGTCTCTCTCATCCACTTCCTCCCTCCAGCCCCAAGGCCTCCTGGCAGGGCTTTGCAGTCACTCTGCACTTACCCAGAGTCTCTGCTGGCAAAGTCCCAGGGGGCCCCACATTTCTTTCTTTCTTTTTTCCCTTTTTTTGTTTCAAGGACAAGATTCAAAAGAGCCTGCTACACACAGGTTGTAGGGTGCACCTTCAGATGTGCCTTCAAATAGGGGCTGAGAAATTTGAATATTTGTGCTCCTGGAAATCAGCCTGTAAAATTGTCCCCAAAGCCCATTAAATTCTGAAAAATCTCTCAGCTTTGAGGACTTCGTTATGGAGTCCAAATGGGGACCCCGGCACCTCTCTGCCAAAGCATTCATCTCCAAAGATGCCTACAATTGAAATTATAGAGTGGCTTATTTGGCCTCAGCTCGTTGCATATCAGAGGGTGGGAGGGCAGGAGGGATATGCTTCCGCAGAGCAGTCAAGATGCTTGCTGCCTGCCAGACCCGGACAGGTAATAGATTGAGATGTTTAAAGCACATGTCTCGTGCATGCACGTGTGCCTGCCTCTGCCATTTTATAGCTCTGTCTGCAGGGTGGCATGAAAGAGGTGAGGCATGTTTTAAAGTTAGTGACGGTGCCACGTGGGCACGGAGTGGGAAATAGGTATTAGGTAGCTCATTTTCCAGGCAACATATTTGCTAAATCAATAAGGAATATTGAGACCCAAAGAGACATCATCGTAGCTATATAACCTGCACCAAATGTTGCCACCTTGGACCCATGAGGCACTTACTGATTAAGAAATATCAGCGGAAAATGTGCCTTGCACTAATTTCTCAGCCCCTGCACGGTATACACAACCCATTTTGTGCATCTTTCTTGCAATTGCTATTTTTCCAGATTTAGAGGTATTTATTAGTTGTTTGTGTTTAAAGATGTTGTGTTTAAAATAGCCATTTATTTGCAAAAGGAAGGAAGCCAGAAGGAAAAGCACAAAGCTTTGTCCTTTTGGAACCATACAGTTCATCTGGAAAATTATAAAGAACTGGAGGCCTACCAAGGTGAATTTCGTTCTCTTCGGTGGTTGAACAGAAGAGTATAAAAATAAGAGTATAAGAACTGGCCTGTGGTTTCCATTCCCCCCAGTAATTATGGAATGTAAACTAAAAAAGTTTCACTTTGCTAACAGAATCTTCTTTACCTCCCTGCCCCCCCTCAAACTCCTGCATCTTCTTTATTCAGATTATTTTCTCCCAAGTCTCTGAGATTTGTTTGCTTACAAGGGCTGTGGGATTCCTGGAGTCTGAAGGTTCAGCCATTTCTCACTTCTCATTCCTGAGCTCTCCGTGACCAAAAACTCTTCTATTTATTTTGAAAGCGGAAACAATGTCATTTCATTCCCTGCACGCATAACTCCAAGATGCCTGAAAGAATTTTCTCAAACTTTCTACTCATTCATCTTTGGGCTGAGACTCATCTTTGGGCTAAATGGAAAGTTTGGACCCCAAAGGACAATTTTTCCGAGAAGCTGGGAACAGGTAGAGGCAAAGTTGAGTGATGAAACTCATCTGACAATTGTCATCTCCCCTCTTTGCGTCTCTGGTCTCATTCCTCCCTGTCTCCTGGGGATGGCTTGCTTTTCTCTCCTCTCAATAATGTTAGCAGTTCCTCACTCCCTTCCCCTCGCCTGCTTGTCCTCGGGGATGAAGCAAAGGCTTTAAACCTGTAAACTGTATACATTTTCTCCAAAATCAACTTGAAACTCGGTTTAAATTGGATGGAGAGGCTTTGCTGATGGAAGTGGCAGCCACGTACCCACACATGTCTGATCGAGCACCCGTGCTGTCGGGGCTGCAGTCTGATCATGTGGGCCAGCAAGTGCTGATGTCTGCAGTCTGGACTGTCTTGTGTATATTGATATGAAGACTGTTCCCCTTGCAAACTGTGAGAATGTGGGAGGGTGCTAGGTTTTTCCTTACCCAGTGGATACTGTAGCTCAGGGTCCTTGTTGAGATGCTGAGTCTCCGATGCCGTAGATGATCAGAGGCCCTATGGAAATGGGCGTAGCTGATGCCGCTTGACGTCCATACCCTCAGATGTACAAGAAACAGAAATCTTCCTTTTTCTAAACTAAGTTTTGGTTTCACAGACGATTCTACTGATGAGGCAGAAACCTAATCTCTGTCAAGTTGGGGTTTCCTTGGTTCCTCTTCCCCAAGGGTGAGTTTTAGGTCTAGATGATCAGCATGGTTCCCAGAACTTAGGGAGGTCAGCTCAGCAGCATTCTCAGCATCTTTTCTGAGTTGCTGTGGCCTGTGTGGTCCTCACTTGTAATCCAAGCTGGTTGCTGCTGAGGCATCCCTTGTTTTATTCAGTCTCATCCCCCAGCCCTGGCAACTCACTCGTCTGCTCCTGAGGACAGGAGTGCTGTTGGGTGACCAGGTTTCTCACTGAAGCATGGAAATCCCCACCAGGCTGTGTAGACCATCTGCCTCATGCCCTACTGCCCACTCTCTCTCCGGGGGTCTGGGGGCACTCTGAGGAAGCAGAGAACAGAGCCCTTCTGTGGGAACCCTCACATTTCTGCCTCGACACATCCCCTCCACCTCTCCCTTTCCTCAAGTCCAGAGGAACTTTCTGGTCTTCAGGGGAAGCCCACTTCTTCTGGAGCCTCCTTGCTTTACTCATGATGGCTTTCCCAGACACTTTCTGAATGCCTAGAACCCTCTTTGTAAGGGTTTTTGAAACACAAAAGCCTGAAAGAAACTTCTTTTTTCTTTGCTTTGAATCCTGTCACCGTCATTTTAAGAACCTGCAACTTGGACTGTTGCAGGGGAATGATATGGAGAAGGGAAATCTGGAAGAAAACAAAAATGTGCAGCCACTATAAACCAGCTATTCCCTCTTTTTAAATATTCGTTGCAGCTAATTAACCAGCTTAATTCACCTGTCCTTTGTTTAGAGATCGTTTAAATAACTTTTCTATCATACCAAGAGCCAATGACAATAGTGTACATAGTTAATGCTGGTGACCAGGATCATCCTTACTAAGTAGTTCCTTTTAACAGTCTTTCAGATCATTTACGTGGCAGGTTATAGTCTTTGAATTAGCACTGTCATGAACAACATGAGCTTTGGAATCAGACCCAGTACTGCACTTACCTAACAGCTCAGTGGCCTTATGCAAATTAAAGAACTTCTCTAAGCTTCCAGGTCCTCAGGTGAATTACATTAGTGTTATTAGGTGATGTAGATGAACTAAGATGTGCACAACACCTAGCACATAGTAAATACTTATTTTTCATCTTCTATTTCTACACATTGCCACTGGAACAGATTGCTTCTTATGAGAGCAGATCTGTAGCGTAAGAGCTCAGAATATGAAGTGAAATGGAATGAAGGTGGTAATTTATAGCCAAAATTAAAGGGTGGAAGAGAGAGAAATTCTTCTGGTCATCTCAGTGGATGAACAGACTGATTGAGAGGAAGAACAGTAGATCAATTTCCTAAGTTAATTTTTCTTTAATTTATGTCCCATCCGTTTAAAATTGGGAATGATAAGAATGTATTACATTGAGTAGGGGATGCTGTTTGTAAAATTTTGTGGTTGAAGTTTAAATTTTCTCCTGAGCTCCCTAGAAGCCAAAGTAAAAAGGGAAACACATTATATAGTCTACATTCTTAGAAGGGAGAGGCATATAAAAATGTCATGAATGATATAAGGGAATTGAAAACGTCTTCCTCATCTTGACCTTATTTTTATGTTGTCAGTCTGCGGACTAGAGAGATTAAATGAAGTTGGATAGGGAGAGGCATAGAAGATAGGTTACAGAGTTAAATTTCTCTCTCTGAAATGAATAGAGGCTGACTCAGAAAAAAAATTCTCCTTAGATCTAGAGCTATTTAAAATAAAAAGAAGGAGGAGGAGGAGGAGGAGAAGGACAGACAGAGCCTCAGAAAGTCTCTCAAAAGCTTTGGAGGGCACTATGTTGCTTCATGAACTCCACAGGATCCCTTTCTAGCATCTTTGCTTAGAGGTGCAGCTTTGGGGAAACCCCTGCCAATTATCATACAGTACCAGTAAATCCTGGGAAATTAAGTTTTAATTCTTGATCCACTTAGGCAAGTGCTGGGCCTCAGTTCTCTATCGAAAAATTGTAGTCATAACCTCTGTCCTTTTCTATTCCCAGGGTAGGTTCTTTTCTACTCCCCCTAAAATACTTCCTGACACCTACATTGCACCAGGCACTGTAATATACACTGAGGATGCAATAGTGAGCATGACAGGCATGGCTTCTGTCCTTGTGGTACCTACATTCTAATGGGAGAGACGAGCAAACAAGCAAACAGACAAATAAAATAATCGGAGCTCGGGCTAAGTACTGGAAGACTGAAACATAGGGCTTGAGGTAGGAGCCATCTGGACTGGAAAAGGGTTGAGATTTGGGAGATTCAGGGATAGTCCATTTGAGAAAGTGACATGTGAGCCGAGACCTTAAGGATAAGAAGATAGCAGATATACAAAGAGAAAGGAAAAAAAAAAAATCCTTCCAGACGGAGGAAAGAGCAAGTTCAAAGGTCGTATAGTGGGAAAGAGCATGGCATATCGCTAGAGCATAATGAGCCAGGGGGGAGACCTGTACGAGATATGTTTGGAGAGATAAACAAGGCTCCTATCCCATAATGCTCAGTGGCCAAAAGAGGCAGGTGTTTCCTTCTAAGAGTGATGGGAAGCTATTGAAAGGTTTTAGGATGGAGAATTACATGGTCTGATTTGGGATTTAAGCAGACCACACTTGCTGCTAATGGCAAGCAGAATAAGAAGAGATGCCGAGAGGCAGTCAGGAAGGGCCATCCTCTCTTGCCTTGAAAGAGCCGCAAGCATTCGCCAGTGTCCAGACTCTAGCAGGACAGCTCCTCTCTCTCCTAGCTGGACGCAGCCCTGGTAAGGAGGAGCTTAGATTTGCCTGTTTGCTAGTTAACTGCTCCTGATCCCTCCAGGGAATTCTGTCCGTATATTATTGGGTAGATCATTAAGCTGACTTCAAAAATTAGGAATTACATGGGCTTTCTAAAATGGACATATTTTAATATTTCTTGGATATTATCTTGGGAAAAGCTCTCAGTGAGAAGAGGACTTTTTAAATTCAACTCTTTAGCTTTAAAAATTCCTGTGACAGGACTTCCCTGGTGGTCCAGTGGTTAAGACGCCACGCTTCTAATGCGGGGTGCACAGGTTCCATCCCTGGTTGGGGAAGTTCCACATGCCATGTGGCATGGCAAAAAACCCCAAAATTCCTGTGACAAATTTTTGTTCTCACTGCCCCGGAAACTAGGGGAGCACAAAAAGGGAGTGAGAACGTCAACTCTCGTACTAGGGTGGAGATGGGGGGGGGGTCTGGGGCCAGCTCTGCCCTTGATATATGACTTTAGTCTGCCCCTTCCTGAGTCTCTTCATCTTGTAAGGGCATTAGAAAAATAATCTCTAAGGCTATCCCTTCAGCTCATAAAGGTCTATGATTCTTTAGCCTTGGATCAGAGCAAAGATCGAAGTTGATCATTAGCAACTGATTTTTCTCAGTGTGAGACTAGTAGCAAATAGCGGTCCTCTTGCTGTGTTTTTTTGGTCCCTTTTTCGGACACTCCATTTTTGGGTTTAACATGTCCAGAATCTCCTTTGAAGGCCATTAATTTTCAATCCCTTCCTTCCCACCCCCTAATCCACCAAATAAAGTTGTTCAGAGGTGGTTATATGGGCGATAGTCTTTGCTTGGGCTGATATGTGAGAAACACACCCTGCGTGTGTTTCTGGGGCTTCACTTGCTGGTTTCTTCATTCTGCTGGACACCTTCTGCAAAATGTGATCCATGGCATGAGTTCCTTTGCCGTTCCCGCTGCTCACAAATCAAGCTCTTGATAACCCAATAAAATCATGAGATCTGGGATTTTAAAAAGTGATTGCATTGCTCGGATGCTAACGAGGCACATATATCTGAAACAATTGATTCAAGACTGTGGAAAGAAGGTCTGGACACAACATGCAAGGTGGCTAATTTACAGAGTTGTGGAGCATTCCAGATAACAGAATGTCAGGCACCTTTACTTCAAAGAAATGTATTTAAAATAGCCTACTTTTCCTTACGTATTTTCCCATGCAATATTGGGACACCAGTGGAGTGAGTACAAGCAAGTGGGCTAAGTGATTTTCCCATCAGGTTCCTTCTGTCTGCCAGGTTAGAGCCAACAAACGTACCAACTTGGCAGGCCAAGTGTCTCCAGTATGTTTCTAGAATGTGTTGTGCAGTCGATAATAAATAACTCCTAAGTTGTGTGATTACATAATGATAGCCACGTTCATTCACCTGTCTATCAAAGGAACTATACTTGAGTTTGAGCTCCTTTCCCCTGGGCCCGTGAAGCGTTAGCTTGGAGTCTTTAAAATTCCTAGCAACCCTGGGCTAAGTGCGCTGGGGTGGAACATAGTCCCTTTTGCTTAGTAATCCATTAGTTAATGGGTGTGAGCCTGTCAGCTTTCTATTTATTCCTTAAGCCATTAAGGTTCACCTGCTGTGCATGAGACTAGACTTGACAAAAAAGAGTGATAGTTGAAATAAAATAAATATCAAGCCTTACAAGATCTGATGGGTATTGTTTAAAACATAATGGGCTTCATGGAAAGGTAAAGGTGAACCAACCATTACGAGTTGACACATAGCATCCTGGGCAAGATGCGGCAAACAGAACTCTTCCTTGGTTCTAGCCCAGAGGTGCTCACTAGTGGAGGAGAGTTATCAATATTTGAGAACTATCTTCCAAGTGCCCCCCAATATTTGTCTGCAATGTCTACCTAAGTGTCTTGGAAGCTGGTTGATAAATTTCTCAGTCAACCTTTCAATGGCTTTTTTTTTTTTTTTTTTTAAACAACGCTTTAGACAAAAACCAGACTCCTTACCACGTGGCTCTTTGTGATCTGGGTCTTGCCATCTGTACAGCTTCGTCTTTCACCTGTCTTTCCCTTGTTCCAGCCACAGTGATTTTTCTCAGGTCCTTTGCACATGATATTCATTCTTCCTGTAATGTTCTTTCTTGCCTTATTCATCCTTCAGATCTCAGCTTGAACACCATTTTTTCAGAGGAAGCTTTCCTTGATGGTTCAAAGAAAGTCTGTCTTTAGATGATCTCTTGGTTTCCTGTCCTCCTACATGGCCCCTAGAAGGGTTTAACATACTGCATTTAGTCACATATATATCTTACTAAGGTCTGCCTCTCTTACTAAATGGAAAGCTCCTTGAAGCAAAGACCATTTCTGGCTTAGTTCGCCATGGTTCTCCCAGCACCTAGCCTACTGCCAGTTGAATAAAGAAACCAATTCAACTTTGAGAGATCTCCATGGACAAAAAATGCAGAGGTACATTGATAGCTATTGAGAAAGATAGCTTGACGTTTCTTGGGTTTTATTCCTTACAGTTAAGGTTTATTTTGTGGTGCCTAGTTTTGACTTCATCAGTTTCCATCATTATCTCCAATAATTATCACTTTGCCCTATAGAGACAACTTTATCAGCAATTTAAGATGCATATACTGGAATTGACACCGTGGTCTTCTGCTCATCACAAGTCAGTCTAGAAGACTGTCTCCTTGATTACTTGTTCTCCTGAATCATTACTTGGAAATGATTCCACTTCCTGCTTTTGTCCAGAAATCACTAAATCAGAGTCCATATGATATGGGTATTCCCAATGAGTTATAACTATCTCTGATCAAAGATGCCCTTTAAACTAATGATACCAGTATTTTGAAGCGTTATTGAAGGCAAAAAACAATGTCTTCGTAATATCCCCAATGCATTCTAAGCTTGTGAGAATTATAGACTCTTTGAGAGAGAAAGGAACTTTAAATCAAAGGGCATCTATTTATCATTAGTATGCATCAGGAATAGTTCTAGGCACTTGAATATGAGGCAGTAAATTAAAATATTTACACATAGACAAATATGTAAATGAGATAATTCGAGAAAGACGCTATGAAGAAAATAATAAGTGGTGATGTCAGAGAAGATGACTAAAAGCAGCTGCTTTAATTGGGTGTTCAGGGTCATTTAGGTTCATATGGTCCAAATTCTATGCAAGAGCAGGAATTGCTGTGTCAGCTGTTGCCACAATAATGCTGCCAGACCAGAGCCATCTGAGCATGCCCCATGGCTTCCATTTACATCATATCCATTGACATTCCATTGGTCCAAGCAAGTCATATGGCTAACCCAACATCAATGGGTTGGGGTACTATACTCCACCCACATTCTGCCTCCTTGAAGTAGATTCTTAGACAACTGTTTTTTCCACAACTCTTGGCTCTGCCTTCAGGAGACCCTTTCTTTTTCATTTATTCTGTAGTCATTTCTGAAAGGGCAAGGAAAGGGTTTTTCCTTCTCAGTAACTGAGCAACTTTCTCAGCCTGCTTCCTGCCTGTTAGAAATGTGAGTGACTCAAATGTCTTTTTACATCTCTAATGGCCACAATCACTTCTAATCCAGCATGGCTACATAACTGCCAATACAACTGTCTCAAAAACTGAGTGGACTGTTTATGTATTGAATTCCACTGAATTCTGTTCACTGAAACCATACTCATAATTTTTGTCAAAAATGCCTTTCTTTTCAGAGGTAATTGTGCTTCTTAACTTGGGCACCTCAGGCTTCTGTGTGATCTTTCTGGGAGTCTCTTCATCCAGCTGAAGGAATCTGCTTAACCTTTTTAGAGGTCTTAACAAAGACTATGGTGGCCACATTCTTGGTTTAGACTATGTTCCTGAGCTGTATCTTAATGGCTATGTCCCTGTTTTGGTCTTTTCCTTTAGGCTGTATTTTACTTAGAGGATATTTTACTGGATGAAGAATCTAGAGATGAAAAACAGTATCGTTTTCCAACACAGCATGTGCCCAGTTTTCTGAGTTCTCTGTATTCTTTCTTAATTGTGTTTGTAAACTGGACCATTTTTTTCTGAGCTCATCTCTTTCATGTAGCACCTTATCAAATGTGGCTACCTACAGCCAGCTCAGGCTTTTAATATTTCGTTTCCAAATCTCCTTACTCCACTCCCGGTCTCCTATCTAGATTATCTCGGGTACTCCCTTTACTACATGTTTTACTAAATTCTTACTAAATGTTTTCTCTGTTGTATAACACAGGTCGTGATTCTCCCAACCTCCCATTGGTTCCTCACCACCCACCACTGAGTTTTAAACTAAATTTTTTTTTGTTTTTTCTTATAACTGCACCCACTTCTAGGCTTCTATTTCAGTGTCAATCAGCTATTGCCACAATAATGTCACATAACACATCACTACAAAACTCAAGGGTTTACAACCACAGCAAGTTTTAAGTCTCACCCTTGCAGATTTGCAGGGCAGTAGATCCAAGGAACAGCTGATAGTGTCAGCATGGCTGGGTGACTCTGCTTCAGGCTGAGGGTCAGTGAAGCTCAGCTCTGAGATGTCAGTGGCCTCTGGTCTGTTCTGTGTATAGACACTTCAGGATCCAGGTTGACATTTCAACAGCTTTCTGGAGGAAGCTCTCCTCCTGGCAGATCTCTGGAGTGTAAGAACCTAGTCAGAATTCACAGTCACATCTGTGGCTTCTGCCTGTATCATGTCAGCTCATGTTCCATGGACCTCAGCAAGTCACATGTCCAAGCCCAACATCAGTAAGATGAGGAGGCAGACAGCATCCAGGCCAGTTTCCCTCACAGGGCTCTTCTCAACATGTAATTATATGTTTGCGTCTTAATTTGCTTTTTTGTGTGCTGAATTATTGCCCACGTCCAAATGCTCTTACACTCATTTCCTAGCATAATGACTGGCACATACTAGGCACTTACATGTTAGAGTGAGTGAGCAAAGAAGGGATAAGTGATTTCAAGAGATTTCTTGTTCTGAGTGCAGATAGGCTCCAAATAGTCCATTCCATAACTGTGTTAATCATGTCT
Organism: Physeter macrocephalus; assembly: GCF_002837175.3. NCBI lineage: Eukaryota > Metazoa > Chordata > Mammalia > Artiodactyla > Physeteridae > Physeter > Physeter macrocephalus. Next base: position 152,485,170 of record NC_041221.1, read on the forward strand.
AAATTTCATCTAATTTCACCTAAGCTTGTTTCATTTATCTTTTTTGAACTATGAAAGGGCTTAGCAGGTTCACATGTCATGAAATGACTTATGGATGCCAACATATACGAAATATTTCTTTACTCTCTTCCTTGTGTCCCTGAGTTACCCATCTCAACCTTTTTCTTGTCTCATCCTCAGCATCAGTGCTAGGTCCTTGCCCTGCAAATTTATTGCCCAGAGTCCCCTTCCTTTGACATATGACAGTATTCAGAATGATTCTTCTTCTTTCCTGTCTGGAGCTCACTGGTACCTACTGTGGTACCAAAGTATAGTGATTTGGGGGATCTTTGTTTTTCTTGTACTTATGACAAGCATCAGCCACAAATCATCTTCTGGTTTGATTTGGGATCTGTTGGGATAGTTTTTTCTTGTTGAAGGAGGAATCCTTTCTTGAGGTGGTGCTTTGGATGCCAGGAATACTATACTGTTAGCTTTTAAGAAGTAGGAAGGACTTGCAAGAACTTTTTAAAAATCAAGCATATCCATCATAATGTTGCATATAATATCAAGAAATAGGAAACAACTTAATGTCTATCATTTTGAAATCAGTTAAACATATTATGATCTATCTATCTGTCCATCCATACACACACACACACACACACACACACACAATGGAATCACAATGTCTAACACTGACAGACTGGCTAATATGTTCCAGGAACTGAATGATAGCTCATTTTGTGGCTTATTTAACATTATCTTCTTAGATACCTTTTAAGATAAATACTCTTATTATCAGTTCTTTTTTATAGATGAGAAGCTGAGGATTAGAAAATTTGAGTGACTTCTTTTTTTTTTTTAATTAATTAATTTATTTATTTTTGGCTGTGTTGGATCTTCGTTTCTGTGCGAGGGAGCAGCAGGCAGTACACGGCCGGCCGCTTCTCGCCATCCAGGCTCAGTTCCAAATCACGTGGTTCACCTGTTATGAAATATTTACCGGGCACTTAGGTGTGCCCAGTACTAACCTCAGTCTCCCTGGGAAGCTCCTCGGTCACCAGCCTACCATCGTCCTCCAGCCTCTCCTCTTAGTCTTGCTTTTTTTTTTTTTTTTTTTAATTTATTTGCTTACTTATTTATGGCTGTGTTGGGTCCTCGTTTCTGTGCGAGGGCTTTTCTCTAGTTGCGGCGAGTGGGGGCCGCTCCTCATCGTGGTGCGCAGGCCTCTCACTACCGCAGCCTCTCTTGTTGCGGAGCACAGGCTCCAGACGCGCAGGCTCAGTAATTGTGGCTCATGGGCCCAGCCGCTCTGCAGCATGTGGGATCTTCCCGGACCAGGGCGTGAACCCACGTCCCCTGCGTTGGCAGGCAGATTCTCAACCACTGCGCCACCAGGGAAGCCCGAGTGACTTCTTTTTTTGAAGTCATTTTCAATATCTACTGATTATTGGGTTAATTCATCCCATAGATAAGAGAAACTGTTGTGCCCATATGTCTTAAATAAATGGCCTTCAAGGTCCAGCAGGGACCCTCTGTCCTCATACAAAGTTGGTGAGTAATTCAGTTTTAGTTGAGGACAATTACACCCCTGTTTCATGACCATTATGAGAATTTAATAAACATATTCCATAAAGTTAATAGACTATCACCTCATGTAAAAATAGGCCCCTGACAAGGGAATGCCAGGTGCCATTCATACCACCTCCTTGATTTTCCTGGACATGAGCTTGTGCCACAGTATGCTGTGCTTGTGGGAAGAAATAGGAGCTCAGTGTTGGCCTTTTCAGTTGAGCACTTTGGGCTGTGGTGGTTTCTAGGGCATGAAGTGTAGGGTAGGAATGTTTACCTTTGAATTATAAAGAGCAATATTGGGGACCCCTAACCTTTCATCTGGTTTCAGCTGCTTTTAAAGGATTTAGAAATCCTTTAGAATTTTCTTTAGAAAATTTCACCACATCCCTAGAATCCCATGCAATAAATCCATGGGGCAAGCAGGAGTAAAGGTAAAGAGAAGGAGAGGGTCTCCCCAGAGGTGTACCGGAATCAGTAAGGTAATGGCTCTGCCTGAAGAGCTACCAGTGAACCAAATGCTGATCAGGACTGTTGCATAGACAGAGATGAAGGAAACCATGTTGGAAGGCAGAAAAAAAGGACACGACAGAGGAGGGAGATGAAGTGAGAAGGGGGAGAATTCTGCAGGAAAGGCTCGAATGGCAGCAGTCCTCCACTCTGGGTGACCTGCTTCTGTTTGGAATGCTGTCTGCGCTACCCCCAGCTTTGCCCTGCTGACTCCTGCTCCTTCAGGTCTTCGCTCAAACAGGAGCACATCCATGACTCTTGCTCTATGTGCTCATGGCTCCCTATTCTTGCCCCTGAAAGTATAACACATCAAACATGATTAACAAGGAAGTGTTTATGGACTTTCCCCTCTCCCAGCTTGCCAAAGGAAATCATGCTTGGCCAGTCCAGTATCTCCCCTTTCCCCAGCTCTGCTAAAGAAGAAAGATTTTCTTGCTGGAAGGAAGACTTAATGCAATGAGAGAAAGAAAATAATACATTGAGAGAGATGGGGAAAGTGAGGAGGTAAAAAGAAAAATCATGCAAACTCAGAATAGGCTTTTGTCAGATGGATTGAGAACAATAGTGTCTGAGTAAGGTGAGGAGTAGGGAAAAGGATGGTAGGAGAAAGAGAATTTTAGTAGGTATTGCTGTGGACGTTACATTTAGGTTCTTTTTAATGGCCTTTAAGCGATTTGAATAAGGGATCCATTTTTTTTAAATTAAAGGTGGGTGTTGAAGTAGGCTTGAATGTGTGCAGAGATAGAGCCACATGCTTACTCAGATATATTAGTGTTACAGCAGCATTTGTCACAGTATGAAATGATGTTCCTGGGATTCTTTGATTCATATCAAAGAATCCTCCTTAGGTAGTAATGGGGGAAGGAAATGGGTCTATTTAAGATACAGTCAAACCCCAGCCCTTAGCACAGTGCTTGACACAGAGAAGGTCCATGGTAAGAATATACTGAATAGACAAATGTGTGAGAGAAGTCACGGCTATTGGTTCTAATTCATTTCTCCTTGCTCTCCCTCACTTTATGGCCGTGACTTTCCTGGCAGAATCCCACCCAAATCTATGTTATTGAATGAATCAACTTCAGTGGGACTCCCTCCTTTTTGTTGACATTTTGTTGTCTCTTTTGTGGAGTACTGGATTCTCCTTATAGCATAATTCCCTGTGCAAGATATTTCCTGCAGAGGGTCAACTCTCAGGCCTGTGGTTCATTCCAGGGCTCAGAACGTTCCTTCTTAATATAGAATGTGGAAATTCTACAATCAGTGGGAAAAAAGTATGCCAAGTAGATAAAAATCAGTCCCACTGTAGCATAACTCTCCAGAGAGAAGAGAGAAAACTGCTTGATGCTTGAGTTTAAAAAAAAAAGTAGCAAAATATTTCCAGTTCCGGAAACTGAATTTCATTCCTAATGTAAATATAGAAGCCTCTGGAGAAGAGGATCATACTTGGAAGAGGGAAGGAAAGCAAAGGGAACAGTAGGAAGGGATTTCACCATCAAGCTCCGTAGCTCAATAGCAGGGAAACAGCCCAAATAGAGAAATTGACCATTTCTTTAATACCAGTTGCCTCAGTCAGAAAACTGAGTTTTATATTGACTTTTTCCTCTCCCTCAATCCCCACATGGCATCAGTCACCAAATCCTAGTGGTTCTATCCACTAAATATTTTTTTATTGGGATGTACTTGTCGTTTACCATGGCATAAGTTTAAGGTATACACCATGTTAATTGCAATATGATTGCCACCATAGCACTAGCTAACACCTCCATCTCATCACATAATTATTTCATTTTGTGGTGAGAACATTTAAGACCTAGTCTCTTACCAACTTTGAAGTATTCAATACAGTATTGTTGACTATAATCACAATACTAAATACATCTAATCCTATCTATTTTCCTTCTTTCCATTCTTCTAGTCCAAGCTATGCATTTTTGCCTTGCCCATGGTAATGGCCTCCTAATTGTTCTCTCTTTCCCCTCTGCCTCTCTCCAATTCATTCTCTAGGTAGCTGCAAGGATACTTGTAAAATATATGTTTGATCCCTTGTTTACAGTGTTTAAGGCTCCCCACTATTCATCATTGCAGCAAACATCTATTGTAAAATGGATAATAAGAGAATAGAGATGAAGAAGAAGAGAAGGACACAGACACCTCTTTAGAGAGGACTTGTTATAAAACGGAGCAGAAAGATGATGGGCAGACTGAAAGCAAAGTGAGGTCAAAGAGTTTTTTCTTTTTCTTTAAGATGAGATAATATGTGTAGACTGATTAGATAGCAGTATTGAGGAAGAAGAAATGGAGATGTTGGAGGGAGAGGATGATAATTCAGGAGCAACATTCTTGAGAACGTGAGTGATTGGGAGCCTGCTAGGACAGGCATGGCCACCATGAGCATGGTGTGCCAGAAAGAGTTTACTTCTCTGGACATCTATTTAAAAATGAACTTTTTGATGAGGGCATTTTGGCAAGGCAAAAGGAGATTTTTCAAAAAAGTGATCTGTATATTTAACATTGACATGGCTACTGTAGGATATAGAGGTTTTTTTCACAATTATATATTCCATTTCCCCAGATTCCTATTCCTTTTGATTAATTTAATGTTGATTTTCTCCTACAGCCAGCTCCAGAGGCATTGAGCATGGCCTTCTATGTCCTGCTTTCCCTTACCTGCCTGGAGAGCGTCTATTTGCACCCCTCAGGCAGGCCCTTCTTTGCAGCCTTCCTTGACCTAGTTCTAGGACTTAGCAGTAAGGACCCTCAAGTCAAGCTGGGTAAGCATCTCCTTTAGTAACTTGTCTTTTGGCCAGAAGTCCCAAACTGACATTCTTAGAGGCTGGTGGACTTTCTTTCTTTGTCCAATGCAGTGTTTTGAAAGCACCATTTCTGGCTTAGATGACAACATTTAACAAAATGAGAATTCCACAGCAAAAAAAAAAAATTCAATAATATATCTGGAATTCTTGAAAAATGAAAGATGGGTGTCACTGGGGCCACATTCCCATGTGGGAACAACTGCCTGGAGCAAGCGAGGTGTTCCTTGTCTGTTCTTACCCCGGCTCACCCACTTCATGGTTTACCAGCATGGTCCCTGTGGAAAAATACGGGGCACTGAGTTTATGAGCTATGCTTGAGGCCCTACAGGTTGGACCTATGACTGGTTTGTCTAGTGCATCCTAGCATCTAGCGCAGTGCCAAGCACATAGTAGGTCCTCAGGACGTGTTCTGAATTGAACTTCCCAAGCTCCACGGTGCCATCCTGCACATTTGCATACTCTACAGACACAGTCTTTCTGTTCCTGAATGGGCCATATCCACGCCCAAAGCCCAGATCCTTGCATCTGCCCTCATTCCCTCTGCTTAAGGTGCCCACTCCACCTGCTTACCTCATCCTTCACATATCATCTTAGGTGTCACTTTCTCTGGAACCTTCCCCAACCCTACAGGTTAAATCAGAACCCACTGTAATATACTTTCAGAGCATTCTAGACTTTTTCTTCATCGCCATTATCGGTTTGTTAGTTTAGACTTGTACAGTGGCTTCATGTCTCCTTGCCTTGCTCAACTTAAGATCCGTGAGGGCAGGATCGGTGTTGCTGTGCTTGTTATAGAATCCACCAGGCCTCACCTGGTTCCAGATGTACAATAAACCCTCAAGGTCTACATGAATGAATGGATGCTTCCAGGAAATAGGCCTTAAGGAAAGTAGAAACCAGTATGTAGAGGTGTGGATGTCTGTTTTATTCTGTGGAGCATTATGACATGACTGTCTTGCCCTAAACATTCTAAACTGCTTTGAGTATAGATTTCTCTTGTCTGAGATTATGAGTGTCCTGAGGGCAGGGGCCTCTTGTTCATTTTTTTTTAATCTTCTGCATCTAATACGGAGACCTGCACCTGATGCAGAATTCCAAAAATGTATATTGTATGACCAAACTAATCAACATAGATTTCTTTTAAAGAAGAAGATAGTAGCTTCTCTACTTATTAACTTATTCATTACCCTCTTTCATTACCTCAGATTGGGCTGTATCCAGAGCAAACGTGTATCAGCAATGCACACTACAAATGATCGTGATGGTGGTTGTAGGAGGACCTATTAGCTCTGGTCATCAAGTTTCTGTTGGTCCATGGCCTATTTGCTGAGTTTTCAAGGCATTTTACAAGCATCATTAACCTCATTCTGTCCAATAATTGCAAAAGTAGGGAAAGCAATGAATGTGCAATTGGAAAGACTTATGATGATGATGGAACTTAAAGTGAAATCGTTTTACAGGATCGGGGACCTATTGGGTGTTTGTAGAATGTTTGACTCCAGATAAATTTGGTTTTATCCAACAGGAAAAGTGTCTTATCCACGTGGGATTTAAAACTATAGATCATAGAAGGTTCTGTGTTCACACATGCCTCCTCATCAATGAGCCAGGGCACATAATTAATTGACCACAAGGCTCACTGGGATTAATTAGCAGCTGTATGTGAATAGCTTGGTTCAGACTTGCAGCACGGAGGATGGCTTTCCAGAGTGGCCAGATCCTGGATTCATAATTTAGTCACTTCCGGGGGATCTCATTGCTTGCCTAGTTGTAATCCTTGGGGCTCTTGGCCTCTCCTTGGGCCAGTATGGGCACTGCGCGTCCAGCTGATGCCAGCAGAGGGCAGCAGTACGCTGTGTGTGTTCAATTTGCATCCCAGATTAGCAAATCCCCAAGGATTGACAAAGAGGGAAAGTGGGTGTCCCCAGACTACTCTTGCTGCTTTTCTCTGGGTGTCAACACTGTCCTGAGTAATTGCAAACACAGACCTTTTACATTACGTTGGACTCGGACTCATCTGAAATAGAGAAATGAATACACAACTAGGAGCTGCCATCACAGACAGGAAGTAACTTTAATTAAATATTGTGAAAGTTGAAAAGTTTTTACAGCTTGAATGTTTGCAAAAAAAAAAAAATTATAACAATCTCTACAGTAGTTAGGTTCTCTAACAATTGAACTGTACAGTGTGTGTCTATTCCAAAAGTTTGATAAGAAGGTGAAAGGTTAGATTTAGAGATGACTTCATTAAGCTGCATCCTAGTACAATGTGAGGCCAGGGCATGTTCTGCAATCCAGTCATCCAGAAGCTGTATTCCCCCCCACCCCGCCCCCCCACTGAAATCTTAATTGAATTCACTATTTCATTTTCTTCTTAAAGCCATATTCTGTATTTAGGGTAACATCTTTTACTTGTAAAAAGTTCTGTGTAGAAGAGAGAGGGTCAGAGGGCCAGAACGTCTTTTCATCTAATCAATATCAATAGAGGCAACAGAACACAAATTATACACATTTTAAAGGCTCTTTGGACTTTCAAGAAAAGTTCTAACCACTACACATGGCTGACAGTGGGTGGCGTTTGTTGTCAAGGTCTGAGCCCGACACCTCACCGGCTGACCCGGGTCCTTCACAAACAGTTAGGGGCTCACCAGACAAAATATGGCTTTAAATTGTACACATCTTCAGGCCAGCGCTTAGCACACGAATTCGGACAACCTTTCTGAGTACCGAGAAGCAATGCGTCCACTTTGCTTACATTTTCCAGTTTTATTATTATTATTCATCATTATTATTATTTCTCACCAAGAAAAATCAGCTTTGCTCCCCTCCCTTCCCTCCCGCAACACCCCTCCCCCACCCTCCCAACCCATAAAAATCGCACTCTGACAGTCTAGTGAAAACCATTGCAAAATCCATATGGGGGCATGCACAGTTGCAGCATTGTTGTAAATTTCTTGCTCTACTAGAAAAAGTTACATTGTCTTAAGGTAACAAAACAGTTCTTTTGTGCTTTTCGATTTCTTTGTTTTTTTTTTTTTTTCTTTTTTTTCTTTTTCTTTTTTCTTAGAATGTTAGTGATGACTGACAGTTCTGGTGCACAGTTACAATGTACAAGTGAAATGAATATGATTTGCATTGTTAAGGCATCCAATCTGCTGGTTTATATTTATGTGAAAGACAGAGGAAATATACAAGCAGACTTAGGAAAGAAAGTATGTTCATTGATTTCTATGAAGTTTCTCCCCGGAATTTAATGCACAAAATGCGTCACTCCAAAGGGAGAGGTTCCATGCATATTAATAGAGTAAAACAGCATTAGGGTTTTTTTTCTGTAAGCTTCCAAAGCAAAGGATACATGTTTTTAAATCTACAGAACTAAATGCTACAAGAATAATATGCTACTATTTTTTGCCATATATTGGAAAAAACTTCTTAACTTACAAATAATACAAAAATAGACAATGGCTTTTGGGTGAAAATTAAAAAAATGAAGCATGGTTTAAAACAATACTAAAAATAACTATAAATGAAATGTTTAAAAATCACGTTGAAACAGCTAATATAACTATAGGTGGCCAAACAAATACGCACTTTTCACATAGCAAACATACACAATAAAATAAACTGGGAGTTGGAGGAAAAGGAGGAAGGGGAAAGCAATGTACAAATTCCAAAGATAAATACATTATTTATACGGATATCTTACAAAATCCCCTTTAAAACAAAAAGCCTTTTAATTAACTTTGCAAGTATGTGCAAGCTAAAGGTAGTGAGCTTTTTTTTCTTTGCAAAATATGCAGTAAAATCTTTTTTTGTGATATTGAAAAACTGTCTTAAGACATTAAAATGTATAAATAGAACAACAACTTTGGCAAAAAATCACAAAAAATCTACAGTATTTATAACTACATACAAAACACAACAGCAAAGAAAAAAATATCAGGCAAATGCATCCTCAGAGCTTTGCTGCATCTTTGCTATTAATTCCTATTTTTAAGAACACTTCCCAGATAATGAGAGCAAAAATTCCCATCAAACAGAAAACCATGTTTTGGAGGTCTCAACCTTCTTCTCCTTTCTCCCAGTTTCCTTTTATTCTTAATTCCAAAGCACTTAACCTGTCGTTTCAATCTACTATGTTACAAATGGTTAAGGGTCGACTGATAGAGGCGCTATCTCGGATGGGAAATCTGAAATACCTGCCATGTTGCTTTTGTCAGCTTTTGAAGGATTGGTATGAAGTCAGCATTTAGGATGAGTAAACTTTAACCATGTAAATGGCGGAGTGTATGTGGGATTTTGGGTTGATAACTGGAGGGCATAATGTGGAATTCTGTGCCTGACCCTGTTCCATGAAGTCTCAAAGGAGATTCTCACACAGCACGAGTGCCACCAAGCTCTCGAGAGGCCATCGGCTTCCGAAGAAGTTGACATAAGCAAAAGAGAGAGAGTGCTGTCAGGTTTAAATATGCAGTTTTAAGATGTCTAGAGGCACTGGATTTTTGAGTAGAAGGGGAAAATGTGATCACTTACATCACTTTTTAACTTTCCAGGCTGCATTTATTTACACAGTTACTTAAGACAACAATACAAAAGAGAGAAATAAGCTTGCACTGCTAAGGGGTGGCATGTTAAGTTAGATATTGGAAATGCACTGTCCGAGTAACTACCACTTGATATGCTTTAAGGCGCAAAAGCCGACCCTTAGTTTTCTAAAAAATCTAACTGGCATTCCTATTCTGTCCCATACAAGCTTTTTTTTTTTTTTTTTTTTCTTTTTTTCTTTTTAAACTTTTTTGTAAATATCACCATTTCATTCTCCTTTTACACAGCTTTAAAAACATCATAAATTAAAACATGGAGTCTTATTTATAGTGTCCCTTGTATACAGCTTTATGGTTTATAAAAGACAAATGATTGCTGAGTTAAGCTTTAAAAAAAAAAAAAGAGAGAGAGAGAGAGAGAAAGAAAAAGAGGATTTGCTTTTATCAACAGAGAATAAATATATCCCCCCAAGGACTTGGGAGGTAACAACTGTAACCAACACCCTGCATTAGCAGATCCCTTCCAATTTCAGTATTTGCAAGGTCGGTGATATTGTTTGTTTAAAAATCTGCAGTTATTGTGATTCCTCTTAAAAAGGCCTGAGTTAAAAGTTCCACTCTGGGACTTGTATCAGATTACTTTCTGTAGCAGAATCCAACCTCTTCATTAATAAAATTCTTCAAGGCAATTCTTTCACATGGGAGGAACAATCATGCCAGATATCGCTGTGGAAAGAGAAGACAAGAGTAAATGGTTTTGCATCCAAACTTCTCACTGAAAGAGAGAAAAAAAAATAGATGGAAAAAAACACCCACATACCACTATGTTGGTTGCATATTAGCCACACATGTGCTTTCTCATCTTCTCTGGAAGGAGTTTTTATTATAAAGTATACATGTACTTTATTAAGAATGATAGTATGTCAGCATGTGTATGTGTCTTTAACAGAAAAGAAGATCCTAAGCATCCCTCCAAATCTGATTTCCATTTTAAAACATAACTGGAAAGTCACATAGTTTGCATACTGCTGGGAAAGTTGCAGCCCAACGCTTGCAAAATAGTGAGAATTTTCAGTTTGTCACTCTTTTTTTTCCCCTCCCTTTCGCTTCCAAAATATACAATAAAAAACTGGTCCATTGTAACAGCCAGTAGTTTCTACCACAACCCGTGGCTCTGCCTGTGCTCTGTGTGGGCACGAGGACGGAGGCTCAGAGCAGCGATCTGAGTGACTCCATTTAGGTCCTCAGGCCTGGGAGAAGGGGATACTGGCTCCAGAAGGCATTGTTTGCTGGAGGATGCGGACGCAGGATGTCTTCTATGCCACTGCTTCACTCAGGGTTTCTGGAATGGTCTGACCATGTCCCTAGAAAACTGTAGCCTAGGAAAGCTAAAGAGAGATCCTAGGCAAAGGGAAGGCTGTATGGGATAATCAGAAATCTTGCAAAGCCGTGTTAGGAGCCCACACACGGCTGTATTTAGAAAAGCATGGAATCTGACAGCGTTCCACGCCTGGCTTTTCTGCCTGCTGGGAATATCCCCCCCGAGCTAGTTGCTTGTCTCCTTGAACCTCTCAGCCTCCTCAGCTAGAAATGCAGTGTATCAGTATTTGCAAGGGCCGTGATATTGTTAGGGTTGTTGGAGAGTTAAATAAAACAACCAGTGCGAAGCGCTTAGCCCAGATCAGCTCCTAGTTAATAGAGGTGGGCTGCTGTTATTTTTAACTTCTGCCGCTAAATTAGCTGTGTGACCGGTGCGAACTGCTTAACTTCTCTGGGCTTGTGTTTCCTTATATCAACTAGGTACCATCCGATATGGAACACTTCACAGGATGGGTATGAGGAATAAAGAGATGAGTGTAGAGTTCCGGATGGCAACTTTGAAATATGTGGAGATGAGAGCAATGCTTCCATTAGAAGCAAGAGGCAGCCATCTTTGGCTCCCAATGATGGCTTAGCATCCTGTCAGGCAGAGAGAGGAAGTCATTTCTTTCTTTTTGTTGGCAATTCTAAATTTAAATGAATGTCCTTGTCAGTGGTGACTGCATCTAGGAAGTGACCCTCTAAATTTCCTAACTCTCATGTCTGCGAGAATGTGCCTTTGTTTTTAAGCGAGCCCCAACTACCACAAATCCTGCAGCAGACGTCGGAAGGCCAGGTGAGGCTCTGAGCCCTGTGTGCCCCCACGTTCCTCTGCCTCCCCTACCCCAGCTCTGGCATTTTCAATTCAATTTTTTAAAAAAGCTATTTTGCCAAACACTTTTCCTGTTAATTTTTAAACCCATCTGTATTCACAAGGAAATTTAATCCACATGTTTCTGATTCATTTACACGTAAATCATCCACATGTTGTTTTGCAAGAGCCGTTTCGCAGTCCAAAAGCTCCTGGAGTCTTTTTTGTAAGCCATCATAAGCCATTTTTCTTAGAAACAGGAAGTGTCACTTGCCAAATGCAGACCAAATTAAACCCCCAAAGATTTGGGATCCATTGGAGATGCAGTCTCCCTAAGATTCAAGTGAGCCCTGGATTTGACTGAAATGGGGAGTTGGGTATTTCAGTCCAAGCCTTGAGAATTCAAGATGCTGTAGCTCCAAAGGCAAGGGGGAGGTAGCGGGGGTAAGAGGGTCTTTGCAGTGTGACAGCTCAGCATGGTCCTGCCTCCCTAAGGATCTTTTCCTCCAGGCTGGAGGTGCGTCCAGGCACCTTCACTAAAGGCAGGCCTTTCCGTGGGAGTTCTAACCCTCTGGCAAAATAAGTGTGTCTCCTTATGCCTTCCGCCAAAATCTACTGTGTGTGCCTGGCATTAAAGGGCAGTGTCCTATAGCATACATCGGGCAGCGTCAATATGATACGAAGCAAAGTAGAAAACTGACCAACTTCCTGCTATTTCCGTCAGTGGACCCAGCCAAAGTGTATCAACTGGGCCCTAAAAACATAAGGTTTTTTTTTTGTTTTTTTTTTTTTTTTGTAAATTCTAGACGACCAGAATTTTTTTTAAAAAGAGCTACTCAGTGTTCTGCTACCAGAGTAGTGTGTTAGATCAATTAGATTAAACTTCTATTAGGGCCACATTAAAAGCTATAATGCAAAGCTAAGTGATTGTGCTGCGAGTCCACAGATAACTGCTGCTTCGTCTGGAACACAGGAGTCAAAAACTGCAGCACCTTGAGAGCCCAGGCTGGGACCATGAGTGAGCAAGGTCCCCTCCGTGAGGACTGAGGTCTATAGGGTGGGTGGCACTCTAATTGCTCCCCCGGTGCTGCCACAGTCACCCCAGCTATCGAATTACTTCTAGAGAAGGTGGACAGGTGGATTTTTTAAAAGATACAATAGCCCAGTCTATATGTGTTAGCAAAAAGTTAAAATTAAAACCAAATGAACACATATATATCTGGGGGTGGCTAGGGGTGGCTGTGGTCTGCCCCCAGTTTCCTACCTTTCCTTCGTTGGCCTTCAGATTCCTCTGGGGGTCTAACAAAAGCCAGGGAACCTCTCTCCAGAAGAAGCCCCAGAGGTACTTACACCCAGAGTTTTGCACGTAATATCGGGGTTACAGCTCCCTAAATCTCATCCGTCACTTCCTAAACTCCAGATGCAGAACCCTCACTGATGAGTAAATTTTGGGAAAGGAGCTCCCTTTGTGGCCTCTGAATTTAGGCACCTCTAAAGTGGCCGTTTAATAAAGAAACCTCATTGCATGACTGCAGGGAAGCTCCCGGAATGTTAGAAGCTGGTTTTCTTGTATCCGTGCTGTAATCCCCAAGATTACTTACATGGGTGAGAGGGATGGGTGTTTCAGGCTTAGAATGTTCCAGAAATGCCACTGGCACACGCACTTGCCCCAGTGGGGCCCGTGAAGATTTCCATGAGGACACGACAGTCTCAGAGAGTAACATGTGCCAAAGACGTCACAAGACAGAGGAGGCTCTGCCATTCATTCCCCTGGCTGCTGGGTGAGCACGTGCCCTGACCAAAGCGCAGAAAACTACTGGCTTGAGAGGCAGTGCAGTTTTCAGTGTGATAAGAACAAGGACAAAACGGAAAGTTTTGCCGAGCTGGGAGAGTTTGGAGTAAGAGGGTGGAATGTGGTCTTCCTTGAACCACCATATGTCTAAGAAAGAATGAGGAGCTAATCAGGAACAGAATGGGGGGAAGAGCTTGCACAAACTGAACATGTGCGTGGAGCGAAAGACAAGTCCAGGAGATTTGCTACCAGGCTGCAGATAGTTGGGTGAGGCCGGCCAGCCTGCGCTTCAAAGAGGTGGGGAAAGAAAGCAGCACAGTGTGTGGACAATTTTTGTGAAATCACCCTGGCCGTTTTTTTGTTTGTTTGTTTTGCGGTACGCGGGCCTCTCACTGTTGTGGCCTCTCCCGTTGCGGAG
>NC_041221.1:152498993-152531205 GCF_002837175.3 Physeter macrocephalus
CGGAGCACAGGCTCCGGACGCGCAGGCTCAGCGGCCATGGCTCACGGGCCCAGCCGCTCCGCGGCATGTGGGATCTTCCCGGACCGGGGCACGAACCCGCGTCCCCTGCATCGGCAGGCGGACTCTCAACCACTGCGCCACCAGGGAAGCCCCAGGACTTTTTGTTTTTAATTCTTCGCTGCGGAGACTGTCTGGGACATGGTTAGGGTTTCAACTCCCCACGTTGGGGACAGGTCCAATGGCATGGTGACGGCATTCTTGGGGCTGCCTGTCCCTTGATTAGTAAAGTCCTTTGAGGCCTGAAATTGCAGAGAATCCATGCTGTAGGGGCACAGCTTTAGGAGAAGGGAAAGGATGTCTCCAGGACAATAGCTGAGCGTACGAGGTGACTCAGGTCTTTGGGCTCTGAAAACAGACACACTGGGGGACTCTAAGATCAGGATTGATCAATGACGTAATCTAGATAAGAATGGAAGGAGATTTCTCTGTTTTTATCTTTAAATTCAAAATATGTCCGAATTTTCCAGGATTTTCATGGGATGTTCACTGGTGTTAACATTCGGAAAAGTGTTCTGTGGGCAAAGAAGTGCAGAGAACAAAATGGGAGACTCTTTTTTTGTTTAACCGCGGGGTGTCTCAGAGCCTTTAGTTAAACATACGTGCACTGTGACTCCAAGACAGTGATGCAGTAAACACCGTTTAGTAAACACCATTCTAGGTTTGTTTGACCGTAATGATGTTTTTTCTTTTTTTTTTTTTAACAGAACATCTATGGGACCCCAGAAGTACTGAGATAGAGTTGCTTTGTCCTAAAAAATTTCTCAGACGAATGGTAAATCGTCAAAGGTTTTAGCTACCTGGGAGAGAAAAACCAGTTGGAATCACAGTAGAAACTGTGAATTTTAAAGTATCAGTAAAGAATGGAGCTTCTGGGGCTTCCCTGGTGGCGCAGTGGTTGAGAGTCCGCCTGCCGATGCAGGGGACACGGGTTCGTGCCCCGGTCCGGGAAGATCCCACATGCCGCGGAGCGGCTGGGCCCGTGAGCCATGGCCGCTGAGCCTGCGCGTCCGGAGCCTGTGCTCCGCAACGGGAGAGGCCGCAGCAGAGGGAGGCCCGCATACCACAAAAGAAAGAAAAAAAAAAAAAAAATGGAGCTTCTGACTCCCAGGTAAGGATTTCCTGTTCAAGCTTCTCCCTGCGTCTTGGTGCCTGTGCTGCAGAAGGGTGCACAGCCCCCCTACACATGACTCTGGCTCCGGTTATCCTTGTTCCTTCTGCTTGAAATGCTCCTCCCCCATCTCCCTGGTCCCAAATCCTACTTGCCGTTCACCCAAGGTCCAGTTCAAAGGCACCCTTCTCCACTAGGCTCCTCTGAATTCTCCCTAATCTTTCCCTCCTCTGAACTTCCACAGCTGGGCATCCAGCCTCTCCCAGACAGATCTGCTTTCTTTCCTGTGGTGTCATGTTTCCCCTAACACAGGAAAAGCTTTTAAGGTCAGCATTTTCTGGTCTACATGGTCCTAGCCCAGTGGCTTGACTATGACCATTTCGTTTAGCACAGGGGCTGATATAGTAGTCAGTCGGCCTGGGATTTAACCCCAGGCTCCCCCTATGTGCTAGCTGCATAACTGTGGATGAGCCGGCTTGGCTTTGTCTCAGTTTCTGCATCTGTACGATGGGGACAATAGACAGCCTATATCTAAGACTGGTTGGGGGCTTCCCTGGTGGCGCAGTGGTTGGGAGTCCGCCTGCCGATGCAGGGGACGTGGCTTCGTGCCCCAGTCCGGGAAGATCCCACATGCCGCGGAGCGGCTGGGCCCGTGAGCCATGGCCCGGGAAGATCCCACATGCCGCGGAGCGGCTGGGCCCGTGAGCCATGGCCGCTGAGCCTGCGCGTCTGGAGCCTGTGCTCCGCAACGGGAGAAGCCAGAGCAGTGAGAGGCCCGCGTACCGCAAAAAAAAAAAAAAAAAAAAAAAAAAGACTGGCTGGGAGGAACACATGAGACAGTGAAAAAGCCAGGCTGGGAAGGAGCCCTCCCTCCCACGTTAGTGGCTGTGACCATTGTCATCACCATCATGTGAGACCACAGTGCGTATCTGTTGGGGAATAAACGCGAGTGCTGTCACCAGAGGAGGCTGAGAAAGGGCTGCTGGGGAACAGGGCCTCTAAGGAGTTGGCTTAAAAAAAAAAAGAACGATGGACAATTAGCAGAGTGGTAGTTGGAGGTAAACAGACCTTTAAAACACTTAAAACAGCCTAAACGTGTCACCTCTAATCTGGTTTATGTGGTCTGTTTGCTTAACCAACTCTTCCTTCATCACCTGCCCAGTCTTAATGATCACAATTCTGAACGAGGTGGGTCCAAATGAAGCAGGTGTTACTGTAACAGTGAAAAGGAGGAGGAGGAATGCAACACTTCAGAGATTCTCACCCTCAATTCTATAACCCACCTGTGTCCTTTCTTTTTTTTTTTTTAATAGAAGTGGAATTTAGACAGCTGAAGATGAAGTAATTCTTTAGTTATGGGTCTAGCAGCCTCCAGTCAGAATGTCACTTTTCTTCAGGGGAGACTCCAAGGCAAGAGCTCCCTGAAAACAGTGATGCATCACACCCATGTCCGCAGGGACAGCGTGCAGAGGACAGACGTGTGATCCCAGGTGTGTGGGCCCTGCCTGGTGAGTGGATGCTGAGGAGTGGAGTGAGCAGGAGGGAGGACAGCTTCCAAGATGGTATCAGTTAACGTGACTTTAATTTCTCTACTCGGTCCTCCTCTGCTGCCACCTCCCCAAAACTAGGGACGTTTGATACATGACAGTATTGGAAAAACCACCAGAAAGCATCTCCAGGACACATGCTCAACTAGAAGGAAAGGGCAGTGTCAGCCACGATAGCAAATCCAGCACAAAGCGTGTCCCTGAGTCACACCCTAAACCCTCCCAGCTGTGAGCTGTGCATTAGAAATGTGATGGAGACTCAGCTGCTGATCAGAAGCAGGGAGCAGTCTCTGTACTTTCGGAATCTGTGCAGACATGGGTTAGAAATGCCCTGGGGGTGACAAATGCACAAACTTTCTATGTGTCCCTGTCTTGATACCCTTTCATCATTACTTAAGCGTACACACACGCGCGCGCACACACACACACACACACCCCTACACCACCAGAAGTTCCCTAGATCCAGGAGGTTCTAAAATTCAAGCTGAGTCCCTATTTTCAGTCCCTTCCTGCTCCCTCCTTGGCCCACATGGCATGAAAAGACACTCGGCCTCACAGAACGGCTGCCCACTTCAGTCACCGGTGGCCAGTGATACAGCTGTGACCCTGCAAGAGCCGTGGGCCTTTTCTTCTCAAGCGCCAGCCCT
Source organism: Physeter macrocephalus (assembly GCF_002837175.3). Taxonomy (NCBI): domain Eukaryota; kingdom Metazoa; phylum Chordata; class Mammalia; order Artiodactyla; family Physeteridae; genus Physeter; species Physeter macrocephalus. The sequence goes on from NC_041221.1 coordinate 152,502,356, forward strand.
CCATGGCGGGTTACAAACCCCGTTATACCTTCTTCCTGACGTCAAGTCTGTGTTTAACAAGCATTGTGATTGGCAGTTCAAGAATGGTAGATTTCTGCTTTCCATGGGTTTTATCCTTACTTAAACCCCATTATAAGTTATGTTCGCTTAAGCATTATATCCTCAGTTTGCCAGCTGGACGTGTACCATGCGTGCCAAAGCATTATTTTTAGGGGAAAAAGAGACTTGCGTGAATGGGTGGCTCCCCTTTGTGGGGTGGGCATTTCCTATCACAAGTAATATTGCCTGAAATGTCGTTCCACAGTCCGATTATCTTCCTTTTCCCTCTAAGAAGATGGCTGTGCTAGTGTATGTATATTTCAGGGAGGGGGCAGGGGCACTGACCTTGGCTGTGCTGGGCAGACTGGCCAGCAGGTCTCTGCGGAGTGCCTTGCTGAGCCCTTATGGAGTCAGAAAAGGAAGCAGGAGCTCAGACTCAGGAGTCACACAGATGGGGTTCAGTTTGGGATCCACCATTACTAGATATGTGACCTTGAGCAAATGGGGCCTTGATTTCCTCATCTATATAATGGGAGTAGTACCAACCTCATAGGGTCTTCAAGAGAATGGATGTAAGTTTACATCAGTGTAAAGTGTCCTGTACAGAGTACGTGTATAGAAGTATAAATAGATAGAGACGTAAGAAACAGGGCTGCCCCCCTGACCCCTCTCGACCTCCATGACTCACCTCCATCAGTGAAGATGGGCAAGCCGGCTGTGAAGGAAGGCTCCGTGGGGCGCTGGGTAGGCTAAGGGTTAGGGCATAGACCCTGAGGGTTTATATTCATCCCCACTGTTTCTGGCTACGCCTATGGGCAGGTGTTTTCTCTCCTTATGCCTCAGTTTTATCCTCTGTACAATGGAGATCATAATTGTCCTCATGTTTCATCAGGAAGTTGTGAGGATTAAATAAGATAAAGCAGGCTCAGTGCTTAGCACTGGTCAGTGCTCAAGGAATGGCAGCTGATGATTTTATTGATCTTACTTCCCTGCCAGCTGCCTTAGGAATCCTGGATACATCCTGTTTACCCCCCTCTGAGCAGTAAAGTGCTTGGAAGCTGGAGGGAGGAGAGGAACTCTTGAGCCTGAGTTTGAAGCCAGCCTCTGCCACTCACCTCTGTCGGAAGTCAAGCCATTCCATAACCTCACTAACCTTTCGCTTTCTCGTCTCTAAGGTAGGGGCTCTGAGTGCTGAACACACATTCCCACTGTGGGGAAGGAGGGAGGTCATGCAGGTCAACACCACAACTCAGTGCCCGTAAGAAAAGTGTAAGAAATGGTGGGACCCGTTTTAAAAGGTTGGGTTTCCTCTCAATGAATAGGAAGGTCACCTCAAATTTGGTTACTCTGTTATTTTCCATATTCCTTGAGGGGGAGGAAATCGAACAGTTTTGATATGAACCAGAGTCCTCTAGTAGCACTTTGGGGTTTCTGGTTCCTAGTAGTAAGTCTTGGGTCTTTGGTCTAAGATGCTGTAAGCTCAGGGCTCTGGCTTGGCCAACTCACCCCCTCCCCATTATCGGCCCCACCAAATGTGCATGCTGACACACGCAACAGGAAGGGAACCTACTTCAGGAGAAGGCCAGTCCTGGGAGAGACCCTGCAGTGGAGAACTTGCTAGAGTCCACAAAAGACTGATCTGATTATGGCGACCACAGGGAATGAGAGAGGAAAGAGAAACGATGGCATTAGTAAGTGGAAACAGTATTCTCAAGCAAATCCCAGGCCTGAGCAGAATTGCTGGAGTTGGAAAGAGAACTGCTCAGGCAACTCCAGCAGAGGAGGAATGCCTGAGGTGGGGGTGGGGGTGGGGGGTCAGGGACCAGGGCCGAAGAGGGCAAACACAAAGGAACAGAATAGATGAGGGTGGACAAAAGCAGGCAGGCCCAAGGCTGATCCCCTCGCAACAGTGGCGCATCTGCTTCAGGCCCTGGGAAGGTGAGTCAGGGCGTCTGGTTGGCCCGGGTGGGGCCTGGGGCTTACCTTGCAGGCTGTTCCCGTTGGTGCTGGTGCAGGTGGGAGGTGGGGAGGTCTGGGGTCTGACCACAGGCGCAAAAGCACTCTTCTGTTTCACGGCTGAGACCATGTTGGCTGGTGAGAAGGAGAAGATGCCGGAGGAGCTGCTGCAGTTGGAGGGGAGGCTTGTGGAGGAGGCCATGGTGGGGCTGGATGGCACGACTAAGGGGCAATGGGAAAAGAGAAATCAGTGCCTCTCCTGCTGTCCTGACACAAGGCAGCTCAGCTCCGACCCTGACACCCATGCTTCTCCGGCCGCCCTTCTAGCAGGAGCCTTCCCTGAACTCTGAGGGTCTTGTCTCCTCTCATCATTTGGTACTCGGCATGTGTTTCCTTTTGTTGTAGGCCAACTATGCACCAGGCAGCGTGCTAGAGCCTCCCAAGCCAGGAAACAAGAGCGCTCTTATAAGGGGTAGAGTACCACATGATAGCCTCAAAGGTGAGTATGGCCAACTCTGGGGAGGCAGGCAAGGGAGACCAAAGAAGGCTTCATGGAGGAGGTGTCAGGGGAAGCGTTCCAGGTAGGGCCTAAACTAAGGTTCTAGCAAAGGGTCTGGGGATACGAGAGACAGGAGGAGGCCGGCCTGAGAGAGTGTGGTCACCAGTGGAAGGAGAGGTGTGAGGAAGAAGGGTGAGTCGAAGGCAACACCAGGATTCCAGCTTAAGGCACTGGCAGATGGTGGTGTGTATGTGTCCCCTGTCTCCCCATGGAGCTACAGCTTCCTGAAGGATATGACTCTATCTTCATGCTCCACAAGACAGATAGAGAGGTAGGTAGGAAGCCAGGTGGGTAAACAGTCTGTAGACTACTACAACATGTGTGAATAACGCAGGACTACAAGTCAGAGTTCCAAATTCTCTCTATCCCCTGCGGAGCTGTACAGATATGAGCATGAACTCATAAGCAGCAGGATCGGAGCCTTATGTAATTACTCACAGTCTGGGAGTGGTGGGGACGTGAATTATCAATGATAGGAGAGCTTTGGCAGTTCAGAGAGAGAGAGAAAACCGAGCTGCTTGGGGATAGGAAAGAGTTTGGGCGATGCACCTTCTCCACCAACCACGGTCCTCTCTGCCTGGCCTTACATTCATCTTTTGATAGTTGCTAATAATCTCAGGTCATTTTAGGAGACAGATTTTGAGCGCATGATAAGCCCTCTACACTCAGGACTGGTACCATCACACACTCACCTTCCATTTCCTCCATCTCCTGGGAGAAAGTATGAATCCTGTCTGATGATTTTCAGGCACTTATTTTTCACATTATGTAATAAACATTACATATTGCTTTATCACCTGCAAGAATCTTTATATCATCTTTTTCGTCTGTGTCATTGGCCAAGCAAGCTTAAATTGGGACCTATTACATCCTTTAGACACCTGAGCAAACCCAGCGAGCTGAGACTCAGAAAATAGTCCAGTGACTTGCCCCAGGGCCATAGCTGGAAGGTGAGGCCAGGAACCAAACCCAAATGCAGTGCTCTTTCTACTAGGCTACCCTGCCAAGCAAACAGATTGCCACCGGACAGGCCCCTTCCCATGAGCACACCAGAGTCCAAATTGCCAGTGAGGTGGCCTACTGGCTTTGGAAAGTTAGGGAAGTGGTTATCAAATCGGTCACAGACAGCAAGTGCCATCGGGTCGGGGGGAGAGTGGGAAATGACCCCTTGTAATCAGCCCTCAGCACTACACAATCCAGACGCACTGGATGCTTTATTATGGAGCAGAACACAGAGCCGCCATCATCAGAATTTTCAGAAACATTTTCTAAACTGTACTTTTTCTTTTAATGAGACCAGCATTTTTATACATCTCTGAGGATTTGTAAATGTGAAAATACGCTCAATAATAACACCCATTTAAATTGCAAAACTCCTGCACTGGAGGTTTGATTTTTAAATATTCGTAGACTTGAAATCCTGCTGGTTCACTGAGGAAGGCAATTAATCTCCTTGGCAAATGGGATCATTATGTGTATTTAGAGGTGGGGAGTTTGGGGAGGGGGTGTTAACAGAGGAAGGGGTGAAATATAGTCGAGCAGTTCCATTTGTTATAACATTATTAGATATCAGCCACTATACCAGAGAGTGTGTTCACCAGTAGAATGTCTTATTTTATTTTTTATTCTGTTTGGAATTTTTCAACATGAGTGGTTTATGAATAATTAAATATTATGGAGACAAAAATTCAAATCAGCTGGGCTTTGTGTTTATTGTTTTATTTGCATTTATGCAGATAAAACTGTCCCATCTGAGAGCCTATTTGAGAATTTAGTACTATATTTGTGAGCACTGAGGAAATCAATTAATGGAAATTAAATGTTCAAAGTTTCGTGGTCTGACGGATGCAATCTCAGGCTCAAGTCGCTGGGTGTCTGCAAGGGCTTGGGAAGACAGAGCAATCCAAGCCCCTCAACTGAATTGCTACCACATAGCAATTAGGTTATTGATTTAATTAAGAATGCCACCTTTTAATTTTCAGGTCATGATTGAAACATTTTCTGATTGAGTAGAAGGGAGAACACTGAAATGATAGATCTGTGAGAAACAATTTTGTGATGAATCAAAATCCAATGTGAAACTGACCCCAAACACTGATGTTCAAGCAGACAGACGTAATATATGCAGATTATTAGGGGGGATTTTAAATGTTCAACAAGCTGCTGATTCCAAGCAGATCAAGTAGAAATAAAGAAATATAGAGATTTAGCACATACTGAGCCTACAAATTCACCAAGAAGGTAAACAGCCCTCAGTAATACTTTCAGAAATAACTTCTCACAAAGGCCAAGAATGATCTTTCCTTTTTCAACAGCCTAGCACACGCCACATTTCCACTATCAGAGAAAGCATCGTTTTCCGTATTTTTAGCTGAGACTCTCATTTTAAAAACATGACCATTCTTTCACTTAACAAACAACACAGCTGCTATCATCCCACAAAATTCTAAGAGTTTACATATTTTATACACCGGAAGAGCCACCCACATTGTCCAAGATGAACTTGGTTTTCTAGGTAAAAATCCTCAAAGGGCGATCAAGAGATTGCGCAAACACAGCCTATGATATTTTATATGTAAAGATGCCAGTTCCCTGAGCTTCTTCAGATGCAATCTAAACATTGCAGAAAAAAATCCTTTAAGCTAAGCTTCTCTAAGACAGGGACGAGACACCAAAGAACAATTTCTTGTGTGTGTGTGTAATTTTTTTTTCATCATGCCAACTTTTTTTTTGGAAAAAAATAAAGTGTGTTTTTTGATTTGTTCAGTTTTCGTTTTTTCTTTGTAGATATCAAACACAAAGGGGAAAAAATTTCCAAGCACTACAAAAAGAGATTTTTTAAGTAAGTAAGTTTGGATAGTTGTTAGTATGCTATACTACCAGCGCCACTTAATATTATCATTCTGTCATTATGAATTAGTACCTAGATTTGTTGAATGCATCTCCTATGGGCCGGGCCTCAGGACGAGCTCATCACGTGCATTATTTTATCCAAGTCTCACAACAACTGTATGGGAGCGGGTGCTGGTTCCTTCCCCATTTTACAGATAAAACTGAGGTTTAGAGGGGAGATGAACCTGCCCGCAGCCACCAGTCAGTAACCGGTAGAAGAAAGAGTCAAACCCAGCTCCATCTGACTGGAAGCTTGGGTTCCTGCAATGACATCACGCTGCTGTTTTGGTTGCAGCCAAGTTCTGTGAGGGAGATGGAGAGGATGGTGAGCAAGGAGGGCAGAGATTCCTGCTGGGGACAGTGCTGGCTTTGGTCCCATCACCTGGGTCTACGCCTGGCGGGGCAGGGGCCCTCGGACCGGGGAGACCTGCACAGTGGGCCACACAGCACGACTCCCAGTTCTTAGAGCAAAAATGTGCAGAAACACAGGACGCACATCTCTACTTACTGGCATAGGGCGAGTTGGCAGCTGAGCCATTGAGGAAGGTCGGGGAGCCGCCCAAATTGGACATGGCGGCAGTGCCGTATCCATTCATGCTCGTGGTGACCGAGTTATAGTTGGTCTGCTGAGGGGTGGTGCTCGGCACATACCCATGTGGTGATACGCTGCTTGAGTTGCGGGTGAAACCTGAGGGGCGGGGGCAAAACCAAGGATGAGGGTAGCGTCCAGATGGGTGGCGGGTCTGAGAAGCTTGGGGAAAGGAAGGTCTCTGTTTCTTGCCCCATTACCGCATCCTGAAGGGAAGGGGCCAGGTGACTCATGGGTGGATTGGTGGTGCTAGCTCCATGATTAAAATGGGAAGCGAGCAAAAGACACATTTCTCAGGAGATCATAGATACTTAGCAGGCCTGTGAGAAGTGGCAATGCAGGACCTATAACTTATCATTTGGGAACAGAAATAAATCCCAATCTAAGAGACATAATACCCTGGAGGTAACCGGTTCCTACTCCCTGGGCAAGGATGGTGTGCTCTGGCCCCTCCAGAACTTTAGTTCCAACCCTCCTTGTGATCTGTCATTCATGGTTTACAGTGAAAAGTCAAACGGTGAGATAACTAAATGCATGCATCCTTTCTAGCCCCTCCACCAAATTACCAGACATGATGGCTAGAACCAAAATTCTACAATAATATCTGATACACACAGACTAGGAATCTCCCCTTTTGGGGGAAAAAAAAAAAGAATTTTTAAAAATAAACAGTTTTGTGCCAAATAAATGGGGGTGGGGTAGCCTGAGGTTGGGAAGGGGCAGGGAAATGGGGAGGGGAAGGGTGGGGCTCCTGACCCTGATTGGTAGCCTGCGACGCCTCGGAGACATTCACAGCCAGTTGTCCACTGAAGGAATTCACGCCCATCATTCCCGCGTGGACCGAGGTGTTAGTGAGGGCCGGGAGCTGGCTGTGGTTGCGGGGGACACTGTACAGGGCCTCTGCGATGTCAGCTGCTCTCTTCAGAATAATCTCCTGAAAAGTAACAGGAACATCCCCCTTAGCTGCCCAGTCAGATTCCCAGGAGTACCACGTTCCAAGTGTTTACTACAGGCCGTGCTTAGGGCTTTCCATGGTTAACGGCACTAACTTCTGCAACCCTCTCAACCAACCTGTGTGTTCAGTCTCATCATCATCACGCCCATACCACGGATGGGGCAACTGAGGCTCAGAGAGGCCAAGACCTCACTTCAGGACACTTACCTATTTAAGGAGAGAGCTGGGCTGCATAACCCTGTTCGTTTGACTCTGAAAGCCCATTAACTCAGCTAGACTCTGAAAGCCCATTAACTCAGCTAGTCCTCTATACTACTTCGCAGTACAGGACAGAAACCTGGGGCTTTCCTTCCCCACAGGTAACACAGAGAACTCTGGGGTCACACACACACACAGACACACACACACACACACAGACACACACACACACACACACAGACACACACACACACACACACACACACACACACACACACACACACACACACACACACACACACACACACACACACACACACCCTGCAACTCATCTCCCCAGATGAAGTTAAGGGCAAGTTTACATGATGACCTGTGTCCCTGAGTATTAATGGGACTGTGTCCCTTGGACACTGATTCAAGAGACACAAGAAAAGAAGGAGGATTTCTCAGACTCAGTTTCCTGAGCAAGTTGAATCAGATACATGGAGTTACTCTACGAAATAGAAGCAGACAATATTCAGGCCTCATTATACTTTTTAGGAGAAGAAATTAAACCCCCCTTTTCCTCCTAAATTTTCTTGAAAACCTGAGAGGAATAAAATCAAGCACCGGTAACTCTCTTCTTCAGTGATGAACTACATTCCCCCAGAAGAGTCCTTTTAAATAAAGTACCTTTTCTCGTAAGAAAAAATTATTCCCTAGAAAAGGCGTTAAAAGATTTACAAAAGAAGAGAGAAGACTTGAATGGCCTTGCAACCCGTTAGGTCCGAATGACTTATACTCTGAACACGTGCAAGAGCTTTTGTATTTTTCATACTTTTTCATTCTAATAAGGACTCCAGGCGCTTCAGTTGAATGTGGAAGGTTCGAGACCCAGTATGCTCACCTGGTTGTTGTGTGGCATCCCATACAGCGCTTCCACCAGATCTGCAGCCCTTTTGAGTATCACTTCCTGTCAAGGAGAAAAACAGATACAATCCTCTGAGTGAAGGCAGGATGTCATTATCTTTTCACATGATCACGTTCCACTTTCCTCTGGCCATCCTTTGCCAACGCACTGCTTTAAAAGAACCCCCGAATGGCGTTAAATCGCCAATTTATCCCTATTCACGTACACACTTAATCAAGTCAAAAGGTGAGCGTCATTGGTACTGCAAGATAAAATACATCACTCAATAGTGTGCCATAAGCACGATAAAGCACTCATATGTTTATTGCTGAATACAATTGCGAGGTCATTTACTAGATTACTATGATGGATGTCAGGTGGTGCATGTTATGAATCCCTAAGATGTGTTTATTTCGCACTTAACTGCTTATTCCAGGAAACATGACCTTATCAGACAGGTCATTTTCAAGAGATGTCCAATCAATCTTCAGCAACTAGAAGCATGTAGCATTAAACTTCTTTTGTTTATCTCCCTTGCATGGCAGAGTCATGATATAAGGGGGCGATGTAGTAAACCCATCTACTGGGGCAATGCACCGTTTTGTCAGAGGTTCTTACAAAAGAATTCTCCTGCCCCTGGAAGCTCCCTCCGCACCAATTTTCATGACTGGCAGAGTCTGTTTCTTTTATAGCGATTCTTTGCTATTTCAGTATTGTTTGTCATTTTCCCCATTTGCTCATTCATTCTCCTTCTAGATGCATGCTCCACTTTTCACTCCAGTTGAAGAAAAAATGTCTCCTTTTCATTTAGGTGGGCTTCCATATTTAGCTAGCATGCTTGTTTCTAATAATATAGGGTGCTCAACAAAAATGTGTGTGGTGGTAATTTTTTTTCATTCTAACCACAAGAAATCGTTCCCTCTTCATTCAGCCCTAATTTTCTGCAGATTCATTTATACTGGAATGTGAAAAGGAAAGTTAAGCTTGATACAAATAAAATGGAGGTTTATCAGAGAAGCAAACATGAAGGCGTTGTGTGGTTATCAGAAGTGATTTGCAAGAAGATATGTTTATAATATTTTTGCTGTGGGTAAAGTTTCAAAAAGAAGTTTAACTTTAAACATTTTACACAATAGGTTTCTGCATGCAGAAGCAGTGCTGTTCAATTTTCACATGCTGCAGACGCTGATCAGAAAATAGGGATATAATTGCATTCATTTTGCTGTCACCATAGCCTCTTCAAAAATTCTTGAACAACTCTTGAAATGACACGCTTTTAGATACATATTAGCATTTTTCGATTTTAAATTCTCTATACGATAAAATAGTTGTCATACTGCAGTAACTGCTTATGACATATATAATGTCCTAAATTCAAAAATGAGATAGAGGGGTTTTCAGTTCTCAATAAACATTTATGCTTGCCTTAAGCTGCTAGACCCCATTTATAAAACAGTTCTGTTATTTTTCATGTAAGGAGTGAAAAACATTATATAATCAATGGGGTTTGAATCAATACATCTGAAATAATTTATTTTTTTAATGCAAGCTACAAGATAATCTACCACTTTTTGTTTGCAGTGCTGTCTGACAACAGCCGTTAATAATTTACTATGGTATGGGCACAGTAAACCCTATCCCCAGATCAAATCAGCTTGTGCTGCCTTCACTAAAACCTCACAGCTTTATCTGGCTCTTAGGAAAGATGAAAACAAAACAGGATCAAGTTGGTTTATTTACCAAAATTTGACTTCTCTGGGTCTATATTCATTTATTTCTTCAAATAAATATATATGCCAGTGTTGGGGCTTGGCAGAGAAGGTAGTTTTCTTTTCATTTTAGGGGAAAAAAAAAAATACAAGTCTCCGTTTGTCAAAAGCAAGTCAGAAACTGCACTTGCAAACTTCAATCTTGGAACAGTATCACTGAGGATTTAAAGCAGTGCTTCTTCTTTTAATTCATTTCACAGAACCAGGGAGGAGGGAAGGTAAACTCCACAATAAACTCCAAGATCTTTGAAGTTTTTGTGCCTGAAAAATTCCAACTATCAGTGTAGGCTGTATATTTTAAACTGATATATTTTTGGTGATAACATTTTTCAATAACATAATCTACTTGTTCCTTTTTCTCCTTATTCAATACCCAGAGCTCTCATCACAATTCAATCCTCTGGAAATGAAGCTTGTGAATCTCACTTCCTAGAGTTGCCTCCTTCTTCAATACAAAGAGCCGGGACATGCTTTCTACTAGGCACGTTGCCACCGTAGGTGGGTCAGCAGCCAGCATTGCTTCAGACCAGCCGTCTTGAGGACAGTGCGTGAACCTGATTTTGTATCCTGGAAGTGACTCCCTTAAATGATATCTCGCCTATTTTAAAATGTCCTTCATCGTGGTATCAACTATGGGGTTTAAGGGAGAGTCCACTTTTGGCTCAGCTTTGCCAGTGTGATTCAGCTTCTATTAGTTATTTCTGCAAATGGGAAGGAGAAAGGAAATTTCTGCGTCCTCTATGAGTTAGTGCAGCGGACCTGCAAGGTGCTTGGATTTCGGTGACCAGAAAATTGCTCTCACCTCCATGTCATTACGCTCCCAGTGAACTAGCCCCCAAGCGTGTTTGTGTTGGGGATCTAATATATTGCCTTTCAATCAGAGCTGAGAGCCACTGAACACACAGACAGAACATGACGAGCAGGTCAGGAAAGCAATAAAGATTTTACAGAGCTGTCCAAGGTGCTAAATTTACTCAATAATGGTTTTGGCACCGTAGTGTTAACCTCTCATTTACTACCAGTTTGAGGGACTAAATTGAAGTAGCTGACTTCATTTACCTTGAAATGTATATTTTATGACATTATGTAAGTAGATTGAAGGGGCACTGCAGTTTTAACAATTTAAAGGCTAAAGCATGTTTAAGATGAAACTTGAATATTTATTGTATATTGCACTTAAAGTATACAGAATGTTAAAATGTATTGATTAAATTTGTAAAAGGCATTATAAAAATGACAGGTAGTATGAAAGATGTATGCCTTCTTAGAATCAAATTGACAGTATATGCTATCTCTTCGGTGGTCACAAGTGTAATTTTTTTGCAGTTTTATATGGTAATTTGAAAAATCTGTAATTTCACATTAGGAAATGATTGAGCCTGGGATGTTAAAGAGAGAAGTTTCCCATAAGGGGACAAGCTGGATGTTTCATATAATCTTTTGTCTCTGAAATTGTTCCTAAAGTCTTATTTTTTGCGACATTAGGAGGGAGCATCGTGTAAGGATCCTTCCATTCTAATATGCAATTTTAATATTTCTGAAAAGAGAGAGCACTTGACAAGTACTAATATCTAATTTTTCAAAGCATTTATTTGTCAGGAGAGATTTTCTCTTCTTTTCATAATGTTTAAAACGTCTCGCTGCTTGCGGTTTAAAACATGAGGGTAGAGATTAGACTCTTCTAAGTTAATTAATCCTATCCTTGGATTAAAAAAAAATACATATCCCATTGGGGAATTAAGAAGACAAATACCAGTACCCTCAATATTGAAAAGCCCCAGAGTCTCCTTATAGAACCAATGCTTGTTCTCCAACCTACATCCTGAGTCAGACTATTTTTTTTTTTTTCATGGTTTTGGATTTCTTCCCTCTTAAAGAAAGAGAAAATGTATACTCCTTAAGAACAGCAACAACTCTTTGCTGACCTATTTCCTTTCTCAATTAAAACCTGTCTTTACCTGCCTTGCTATGACCATCGATTGATGATTATGTGAATGGGGATCTGGAGAGGAAAAAAAGAAAAAGGACGAACCATACTAAATCTGCTTAGAGTTAGTAGAAACACTAGGAAGATTCAAGGATGAGTGGGGTTCGAGAAACAGTTCAAGTATAATTGGTACATGTTTCACTATGTTTTGGAACCTTTATAATGAAAGTGCTGAATGGGCTACAAATGCAGAGAGAAGATTTGGCTTTACTTCGTATGTTGCAACCCAATCAATTAGCAAATAATTTTTGAACTTCCTGTTGTCCCAGCAGTCACACACCGATATTACTCTGCAGCACCTTTCAAGGCACCCTATCTTCCCAGAATTAAGGTAACAGCGTTCTGTGGGGATTGCAAAAGATTTCTGCCACCATCTGGTCCTACCCTCTTTATCCAATCTCCTCTCCCTATACATCTGAAGAACTGCCCTCTATTCTGGGCTAGTTAGTCCTCCCCAGCCTAGAAGTAACATGTTGGGCTCCTTCCTATCTCCATACCTTTACTCATTTTGCCTTTACTTTATTTGGGAAGCTGGCTTCAGTCTGTGCCCATTTACAGTATCTTCTCATCCTCTAGGGCCTGATAATGAAGGTGGTGCTGGTGGTGGTGGTAGAGTAGTGGAAAACATAACTGTTGTTTATGGAAAGGGAAACATTAACTCATTCAGTCTTCGTGGTGAGACTCCGTATCACCATTTGGCAGACGAGGAAACTGAGACTCAGAGAGGTCCGCCAATTTGCCCTGATGTCACACAACTAATGAATGGCTGAGCAGGGATTCAATCTCAGGCCTGTTAGACATCAGAGCCTGAGCTCTTCATAATTACACTATCCTATCGGAACTAATTCCACCTTCACTAAGACCTCAGCTCCTAACCTCTCTCATTCCTCTGAAAAATAGTGCTGACCGCACCGCCCAGCACTGCACAGAAGTGGACACTGTGGGGTCATTTTGCTCTGGTCTTAAATGTGTGAGTCTACAATCTCCACAACCAAACTACAGGCTCTTTGAGGTCTTAATCTCCTTCTCTAAGCCCCTAGCACTATGTTCAGCAAACCACAGCCCTTGAGAAATTCTTGTTGAAGAGCTCATTCTAAGATCGTTACTGATTTTTAAAAGCGCGTGCTTAATTTACATGAGGAAATGACCAAGTCATGTATTTGGCATAGTTTATAAAAGCAGAAGACTTAAATTTGGTGCTCCATTTGGCTCTAGACTTTTAAATCCAATATATAAATTCCCAAAGGTCAAGTCTTGATCACTGGGGGGTTTTTTAATACCACTTTTTTTTAAGAGTGAATTTGCTCCTTCACTCCTGCTGACTTGTACTTACATTTTAATTTTGTGATTAATATAATGAATCATGTCAGGTACAGACATTATCTCAAGTTATAGGCTGCTAACAACATGAGGTCTGTCTTGACGTACATCAGCCTTTTATTAACTATACTCCTAGGCTCTTAGAAATACTTAGGTATTTGCACACTCTTAGGAACCAGGCATATCATGTCTGATATGCAGACATGGCTAATTCACCTTTCCTTCCATTTCATGACAATAAAACCTCTGAGGATTATTCACCTTCCATGCGAATCTTCTCTGCAGCATCTGATCTCAAATGTGTTGCTAATAAGCTCATATTCACTGGGCCCACCTAGCCTTCCAGAGAGAATGGGAAGGCTGTCTAACCATCCAATACTGAGCCCAGTTATAAACCCAGTTCCATGTTTTGAGTCATTCAAACCCAGATGAGCAGGGGAGATGGCCTGAACTTTCTTTCATTCAGAGCACATATAGACCAACTCATAAAGCCAGATGGGTACCCGTTTACCAACACAACATTGATTTCAAATCTCAGAATCAGATTTTGAGACTCTGGGAACTCCCTCATAAAATGAAAGCCCAGGGATGCTTCTGTAATTTGGGAAGACAATCTGTGCTTGGCTTTCTGCCCCCTCAGTTAGAAAATAATGTTTTGAGGGACAAAGAAGAAAACAGAAGCTAAACATAAGCATCAATTACCAAAGTCAAGTTGACCTGGGTGATTCCCGAGAAAGAAGTACCATACTTTCCTGTCACTACACATTTCCCTGACACCCACTTATCACCACTCTACTTTGCCCTATCAGGGGATTCAAGATACAGTGGGTTCAGATATCAGCAAAACAAAATGAAGTGGACTGGCAAAACCACTCCTGATTTAGAGTCGATAAGCACCTATCAATGAAATCAGCACTGAATCCGTTCACCTCCTCACTTTGGAGTTTACTATTGGGTCCAAATTTTAAACAGTATATTCAGCTTACTAGCCTTTAACTTCTAGCTCTTTCCCCACTTGCTTCTGAAAGTGTGGGTGACACTACTGATTGGAAAATCTAAAAGCTGAAAAACTGATTGGAAGTTTCTGGCAGCCCATTTCCTGCAGAGCTGGATGTACAACACAATAAATACTAGTTGACTGAGAGGTATTTCTGTGGAGGGTAGTTTTATGTCCCAACTTCCTTTGTGTTTATTCAGCCAAATGGAAAATTCCACAATGGTAGACTTTGCATCCTAAAAAATTATAGAATGAAGGCAGTGAGGGAAGGAGTAAAACAAACCAAAATAATACTTGAGCACTGTTTAGCTTCCGATCCTCTGAGACATTCCTTAAATTTTTCATTTTTTCTGGTAATATGAACTTCTCGAAATAGAGCTTACCGCAGATCATTAGAAACCTTTATTGTCACACTTTAAACACACTTTACTCAGAAGCCCTATGACTGAGAGGAGAGTCACTCTCATCTAGCATGGATATAATTAAACATGTTTCCGCTGAAAGGGGCATTCTCATTACGGCTAAGGACCACTTTAGAGTAAATTGAAATGGAAAGGAGGAGCATAGATGAGGTGTAGGTAGCAAGTGGTTATTCCTAGGGAGGCATAAAATGCCAAATGTGTAACAATTATATTTTACAACCCTGCATTCTAAAGACTTCATAGCATTTTATTATAGAAGAAGCTTCAGCTGAAGCTTACTGAACATTCAAGTGCACACTCATTGCCCATAGTCTTTAAAGAAAAATAAACTTCAAACCATAATCAAAATCTGCAGAAATATACAAAACAAAGGAATTAAATATTTTGAAAGGGTCTACTGCTATTCACACAAGAGGCATCGAAAGTGTTCTAGTCTAAAGAAAATGCAGGGGGCCTGAAGGGGGTGCTTCTGAACCTCCTCTAATTTTAAAGTTGATTTTGTGTTCAGATTAGATGACACCCCTCTTACTTCTCAAACACATGCTTATGTATCATCGTGCCGCGTGGCTGGAGACGCGCCCGAAAGCTTTGCCTTTGTTACAAACGTGGAAGACTTCTGAATCACATGAAATTAAGGTAGGTTGTAAGCTAACGCAGCTATATCAACGTAAGACATACTAACTTACATGACTGACTTTTACAGTGGAAAGGAAAAGGCTGTTGTCAGGCAGCTGTTATTGCCTCAATGGAAAAAAAAAATCAATGAAAGTGAAATGAACAAGAGATTTTGTCTGAGTTGCAGTTAATACCACTGAAGAGCTATGGATATTAAAAGGTCAACAAATAAATTAGCCAGAGTGTTATGAAATGAATGATTTGGCTTATAATTTTATTGACTGAAAATTGTTCACTGCCTATTAGACCAGGTAATTTTTATCTGGTGCCTCAATTACTGTTCCATAAGCAATAATATAGTTGTAAGAGCTGCTGATTCAATCGCGTGACCTCTGAGAAGCTGGCTAGGACAGCTGACTTTACTGTGATGGATAACCAAGCTTGGTCTCCACGAGGTGCCAAACCTCCCTTTCCTGCAAGGGGATCCCATAAAGGAAACACTACACTTGATTCATTTCACCAAAATGTTCGACTTCTCAAGTGTCATTAGTTAAGTATAAATTGTGAAGCCAGGTATTCCTGAGAAGAGTGATGACGATGGCTTTCCCCCCTCTTTTTGGTCTCCTGGCATTCTCTTCTAAATGGTGTCATGGTAATTGGTGAATGGGAGCCTGGGGTGCTTCCCAGGCACAAATACAGTGAAAAATGGTGTCTGCACCCTTGTGAATATGACCTGCTTGGAGGTACAGAGCTGAACTTGGTAACCTCTGGCTGGCTCTTCTTATTCCAATTCATTGTACTGGTTTAAGACCAACGCTCTGGGTTAGATCCTGCTGAGTGGCCTTGGAAATCGACTTTCTGATCAGGATGAAAGTCTCTGCTTAAAGAGAAGGCTGTGGACAGAGGTGGCTTTTTCAGGGCTAGGTTGTAAAGTCAGCACATGAAACAAAAACTGCCTAGAGTCAAAATTACCCTTGAAACTCTTTTAAGTTGCCAAGGCCTGGGCTCTTAGAAACACAAAAGCCAGAAATTAACTACTTGTGTTTCTCTTTGTCTTTTGGCTGTGGCTTCCCTTTCCCTAGGGTGAAGGACAATAAATATCTAGTTTGAAAGTAAAAGGACCACTGAGTAAACAAAGAGACCTATTGTCGTATGTATGTCCCTGTATGTCTGTGTATGTGTTTGGTGTGTGTGTATACAAATATATGTGTATATTTATATTTTTGGACAAGTACATGTAGTTAAACTTGAGTAAGTGATATGTGCAGGCTGGAACTATACTGGACTTTAAGGATATCTAAGGAAGGCAAAAATAGAGTTGCTTTTGGTTTCTTAAATTGTTGAACATCATCAGTTATGATATATACCTCCAGAAGAACGGTATCTGTACATGATGATTCCCAAGGCTTTACAGATGGTCCTGACTATAACTGCAATTAAAATCCACTGCCTCAAGACTGCTGGGGCTCACTTCTTATTACTTCAGTGGTTAAGTGAAGTGTTACTCAAGGCTGAAAATAGTAAGCATGGCCAGAGGCCTCCTAGTGTCTCTGTTTCTAAGGGCTTCCGTCTTGAAGAGGAGGATGTTGGGTGGTTAGGAGGAGAAATGAGCCCCTGGTTCCTCCTGTGACTTCTCCTTGAACTAATGAGTAATTATATTCAAAGCCCCTGTACACGGGGTGTGATACAAAGGTTAAACTTAGTCCCTGCCCTTGTCAAGAGCTCGGTGCTAAAAGAGCTTGAAGGAGGTCCCGGAATTCAGCTATTGGAGTAACTGTTATTACAGAGTCCCTACAGCAATGACTCTGGGGCTAAAGAGAAAGAGAATTATCTCCCAGGTTTGTATGTGTGTATTTTTAACTCCGCTGCCACTTTCCCCTGGCTAAGCCATCTGTGAGCTACCCTCAGTCTACGCTAGCACCTTCCCCTTACCCCCTGGCCAAGCTTGAGGGATTTTAAAAAAATTGGTGTACAAAATTGCCTTTTTTCTTAATTCTAGGAAGCAGTGCTTAGAGATAAAGGCTCTGGAGTCCAATAGAGTTGGCTCAAGTCCTTGCTCTGACATTTTTTTTAGCATTGTAAATGCATGCCTCCATTTCCTCAACTGTAAAGTACGGTTCAGACCAGCATCTGTCTCAGCAGACATACAGTGAGTGCTTACTGAGCAAGAGGCAACAATAATATTGATAACCCTCACTTGTTTTCCAGAGAACTTGGGCAAATTATATGCATTCTTAGAGTCATTGCTTCGAGTGCTCCTTGAGGTGCAGTCCTATCTGCAAAACACTGGGAAAGATTCTGAACAGACTAATGGTGAGGACGTCTGGTGAGGTAGAAAGCCTCCCCTGACAGCTGTGTGAGTGGTCCTTTCTGAGCCTCAGTTTCCTCATCTCTAAATCGGGCATGATTCAGTAACGACAGAGTAACTTACTGCAGAGTCAGTCAGTTAAAGATAAAATAAATAATCTAAAAAAAGTGAGAATTAAAACTTTTGTGGGGGTCATGGCCTTTTTAATGAAGCTATCTTCTCACTCCCCCCCAAAATATGTGCATATGTGCATACTCATCACACACACACACGCACACAATTCTATATACAATTTCAAGGGTACACAGAACTAGGCTAAACTCCCCTGACAAAAGAAGCATAAGTAGGAGGGGCTACCAAGCCCCTAAACTGAGCATATCATCAAAATGGGGAAGTGGAATTTGCCCGTGAGTTTTCTGGCAGATACGGAGGACAGAGGGGGAAAAAGAACTGCATTCCATAGTGTGTGTTTGTGACAAGAAAATGCAGAGACAAAATGGTTTTTGGAATCAAACTCAAGCATGCTTTTCCTAAGAGCTGAGTATACTGTATGATTTGCTTTTGTTGCTATATTTTTTTGTTTGAGTTGTTTAGGTTCCCAGATAAAATGTTAATAGATTTTCTTGAAATTAAAAATAAATAAATAAATGAATAAGACGAGAGTGCACATCCAGCGTCACAGTGTGGAAGGTAAAGATGTACGGTTTTTCTTTATCCTTTTCTGCAACCCTTAGTCATCCCCTTTTCTGCTAACAGGCAATGTGGTTATGCAAAAATTTCTTATTTGTGTTTTCACTGATGCAACTGCAGGTTTTGAATTACGGATAGTCTTTGCATAAAGACTAAAACAATAAAAGCATAATTGGAATACGTGGTATACAGCCGACTCCAGTTTTATTTTGCCCCAGCTCTGTATTTATGATAAAGCACTAACACGACTGCTCTTTAGGGAGGGTGATTTTGGGTCTCGTCTCTCCATTGAGCAAAAACAGTGCCTGTGACTAGAGGCTGAATTTCAATTCTGCAAGTGTACAGTGGAACTCAATAATATTTGGCACAATGCAGTGCACAACCGAGCCACTAAATGGCTGATTTACTAAATTATTATTAGATGAGCCCTTGCTGTTCCAAATGAAAGTGCAGTCCCTGTCTTCCTTCGTGGTGTGTTCAAATTGTTCTGTGTTTAAATATTCAGCATGAGGCTAATGTGAACTGATGAACTGAGACGATAAACATTCACTTTCAATACAGATAGAGCGACAGAGATGAAACATATCATGTGGCCTGCGGAGGTGAAAATGATTTATATTTAAGGATGTTGCTGCCTCCTTCCATTACTTTAAGGTACTCTTAATTAGCATTAAGAGTTAGAAATGACTAATTCCCATGTACAGGAAGAGGAGGCTGGGATTTTTTTTTTTTTGCACGCCAGTGCAGGAGAAGTTAACACGAGGAACTGCTGCTTGTGTCGTTGTTCAGAACCTTGAGTTTTATTCATGGTGGGGTGCACCGCACCAGCAGTCATGTGTCTGCTGGGAGAACTATGGTGTCCGGCAGTCGGTGTTTTTTCTCAACCCACCCAAAGGGTCTACAGTCCATCCTCACTACCATCCATCTCTCTGCAATTCACCTCCCTTACCATCGCATCTACTACACCTGCTACACGGACACCCTAGCACCTCACTCTCCATGTCACCAAGCTTCTTTACTGACACCTGCTGGAGTGAAGAACAACCCTTTGCTCCTTGGGCAAAGATAACCCCCTCCTCCTTCCTCCCTTTTGAGGGCAGTTATAGGCAAGCACTTAAAATACTGTGATCACTTACAGTAGATTAGAATTTTTTATGGGTACCGTGTTGCCATAACAACACGAAGACAGCAGATGACTTAAGCTAAGCTTGCAAAGCAAAAGGCTGCTCATCTGGCAGTTACAATGAATACAGTTCATTTCACAAGTTTCCCATATGGACTCTTAGTGTATGGTAATGAGGAGACCATATGGTGAGAGAAAATGCACTGAGAACAATTGGGTTCCACTGGCTGAGTGGGAAGTTGGGAGAGAAAACCCGGGTGAGAGATTCTGGTGCGTGTGCTCTCTGGGTTCAAGGTTTGGTTGAGGTTTGTTTGGGATGGTTGTTTTCCATAGGGGTTTCGCGTTTCTTAATCTGTTCCTTAATATGTCAGCTGTGTGAGATGACAAACATCTTGCAAATTTTGCAATATCATTCATCACAAACTGTCAGCAGTGTTTGCAGATCTGACTTGCAAGATCTTTTAAATGTGTTGTTCTTAAAAGGCAACAGTACTAAGTTTTTAGACAAAGTGCAGGAAAATTTAAGTACTTCTGACAAGCAGAAACATTAACAGTAATCATTTTAAAAACACTCGCATCTTTTGCCTGCATGTTTAGCTGTAAATAATGCTAGAATGTATAAAAGCTTTAAAGTAAAAATGTAATAACTACTTTTTATTATGTTTCATAAAGGATAAAGAAAATGCTGTGAGCCGTGTGTATGGGTTATCTATAGGTGCGGATGTAGGGAGATGGATGGCTCCCATTCTCCTTACAGCTCACCAGACTGGAAACTGGGGAGGACAGCTTGAAAAAGGCTCTAAAGTCAATTCTGTACTGTACATGCTTCATAAAAGATGAATATAAATGCATTAGTTAGATGCGGTGAGCTAAATTAGAAGGTCAGGCAGGGCTGGGAGGGCTGAAAAATCACACAACCAATGAGTGTAATTACTCTTTTTTAAGTCTATTAAGTGGTGTTGCCCTATCAAGGCTCAGGGATACAGGACACGAAGAACAAGATAAAGTAATGTGTATTTATTACTCCCACTGGATCAATTTACCAGATATTTTCAGCTCCATAAAGCAAAACACACAAATGCCGCCTTTGTTACTCTTCTCAAACTGCTTTATTTTCTCTAAAAGAGGGACTGGCTCTGGAAGAAAAAAACACGTTTGCCCTGTGGAGGTCCCCATGCAAACCCCTCTGGGTGGGGAAATGAGAGAAAGCTGGTGCGTACTTGAGTAGGACGGGGCTGAGGTTAGGCGAGAGACAGGAGAGAGAAGCCAGTCACCTCAAGGCCAAAGTATTTGGGTTTCCAGACCTGGGAGGGAAATGGGAACTTGATGCAGTGAGGCCGGAGACCCCGGGTGCGAATCTCAGTTTTCCCACGTGCTTGCTGTGAGTGGTAGCAGGCCACCAGCCCTCTGGGAACTCTGACCCTGTGAAATGGGGAGTACCCATCTTGCAGGGAATAGTAGCCCCCATTTACCGAAGTCTCACTATATGTCAGAGAGACCTCGTTGCGTACATTATCTCATTAACGCCCAACAGCCATGCTGCGGGACAGCTGCTTTACAAAGGAGAAAACCGGGGCTGAGAAGGGTGAGTCCTGTGCACGGAGCAGTGCAAGGGGTTTTCAAAATCCACGTCCACCTGACCTGAGAGCCCACTCTCTTGGCCTCAGTACCCTTCAAAAACCTTGATCAGGCCGTGCCACTCACATCGAGGGCATGACGCAAAGGTTACCTGCTCCCTGGGATTCATTGCAAACACACGGAATGCCAGCCAAGCTCGGTGCCTTTGTGTTAATGCTCAGTGACCACTCAGGAAGACAACTAACAAATCGAAAGGGGACAGAGACTCCTCTGGCCTTCAAAACAGAGACAGCTCCTTGCTCAATGTTTCTGGATGGCCTCGTGCATTTCAGCATCTCAGCGTTTCTGACTGCCCACAGTCCGCATCCTCCTCACCTCTACATTATAAGAAAAGTCAGCCTTTGCCCCAAAGTTGGTCACATGTTCCTCTCCCTCCTGCCAGGATCCAGAGAGGAAGGCACGTCTGTATGACACAGAATAGAACGCTGCAGCTGAAAAACCTTAGCCTGCCCTTCTCCACGTGCACATGAAAAAGGAAACCAAAGCACATCTGGGGTTAGCATAATTATAGTATTTTAAATTTGTGTGTACAGCAACTATCACTGATGGTGGCTTTCAGGGACAAAATAATTTACAGAGAAGGATTCGGCTTGCTCCCGTTTTCTCATTTGGTAAATAGGAATGATGTCTGCTTTCCCGACTTCTCTCACGAGAGGGGCTCCAATAAAACAACGCATGTACAAGTTCTTTGAAAAAGCACAAGCCAGTATACAAAGGCATATTATTATGGAAAGCTGTCTGCTTGGTCTTTGGAGCAGTTTCATTTGACAGAATATGTGGGTGGTTGTATGAATCTAGCTTTGTCTATTCGCAAACACATGGGTTTAATAAAGTGGAGTTTGTTTTTTAAGGTGTGTGGTCCATGGCTCACTGAAACACTCCTGTTTTACTAACACTGACCATGATTCTAAGAAAGGCGGAGCCCGTTTTCACCCCCCTAACAATGGACAGCCGGACTGTAAATCTCCCAGGTCCACAGGAATACCTCGTGCTGGCTCCATCCGCCACTTCCTGACCCTGCTCTTGAACTCTCGCTCCACCTTCACATTCGGAGCCAAGAGGACACCACTCTGATCTGAGTCACACAGAGAGCTTCCTGGGGTGGGCTCTGGCCAAAGTCCTCGCACGGTCCAGCGGCTGGATGCACACTGTGGAGTGTTTCCTTAACACACAAACCCATTGTGTCCTTGATTACTCTTACCAAACCCAGGAAAACGGGGCTGGGAATTTCACCATCAGGCCACCGGGGACAAAGTGACACGTGCCTGTGCTATTTGTTCAACATTTCTGAACGTGACGCGCAGCCATGAAAATGTTATTAAAAGTAAATACACAATACTCAAGCATATATTCCTGTTTCTCTCCTTTCTTTATGAATAAGAAAAGTACTGCTTGGTTGCTGTAGACCTCAACCATTAAACCAAATCTGTCTCCTTTTTTTCAATCAATATTTATAGAGTGGCAATTGTGGGCCAGAAACTATGCTGAGGCACCCACAGGATTACTTCTTTTTATCCTTATGTGATCCCAGTGAAGTTGGCACGATTATTTCACCCCCATTTTATAGGTGAAGAAACCGAGACACAGAAGATAAACCGTACACTCCACTGCTGACCTGAATTAGGACTTCCTGCTCTGCAGAGATTGGGTAGGAGAGCTCTCAGAAGCCAGGGTCCCACTCTCACTCAACTGGCAAATAATTATAGCTACCTTTTGTTGACTGCTAAATAAGTGATTAAAGCAACCCCCCAAAGTAGGAAGTATTACCATCTCCATTTGACAGAGAAGGAAACTGAGGCACAGAGAGGTTAAGAATTTGGGGGGGGGGGGGGGCGGAGAAAGAATTTTGACCCAGACCACAGAGCTCTCCAGTCCCTTCAGCAGACTCTAGGGACATCAAATGCCAAATGAAAGTGAAAATGGTCCCCAAATGGAAACAATGGGAAGAATCTGGCAATGCCCTCATGGCTTCTTCCCACCGTTGGGTGGACACACATTATTTACATCTTTGTGCTATAAAATTACCGATTATTTTCCCATAGGAAATGCAAGGGAGTTGGGTTCTTGCCAGACAAAGTAACCTAAAGGTAATTCTCTCCATGGCACACCCATCTGTGGAAGCAGAGGGTCGTTCACTATTACTGTTAGATTCTGTAATTGCTCACCAAAAATAAGTCAGGGTGAAAGGGAAGGAGGTGTAAGATGGAGGCCCCTTTCAAAGACAAGGATATGTACAGACCGACACATCATATGATTTCTTCCTCAGGTGAAATGCTCTCAAGATTTTTTTTTAAGGTGAACAGCACTCAGTGGAAGTGAGGCTGTTAAGGGAACTCAGGGTTGAGACTGAAGGCTCTGTGGGTCTTCCCCTGGGGTCTAGGAGAGGGCAGAATTTGCATGTCACGGTTCTTCCTCTCTCTGGGCAGGCAGTGCCCCTTACCCACCCCCCAGCCCCTCACATCTGTGCATCAGTTTTGGCGGGGAGGGGCAGCTTTCTCCTGGACAGGCCTGTTCTGACAGTGGTCCTGCCCCTTCAGTGCAGCAGGGCCCACAGGTAAGACGTGATGATGAAATGATCCCCCAAAGAGGTTCGCTGAGCTAGGAAGGATGCCAACTTCATTTCTATAAGTGTATTACGAGCAGAAACAGACCTGGAAATGACATATCTCTAGACTTGCTGTGGCATGGAGAGGACCTTTCCTCTACTCATTTAATTTATACTAATTTTTACTTGTGTAGTAAATGAAATTTCATTTTGCTGTCAGTAAACAGTGAACGGTAGCTCGACCAATTCTGTTCGATGAACTTCTTCAGCATTTAACTATTCTCTCCTATGAGTCCTCCCAGAACTTTGGTTGCACTTTTGTTAAATGTACCTATTGTTTTCTGTTTTGTATGGCGTTGTACTTGGCTTTCTCTCCCACAGGGGGTCCGAGTTCCTTGGGTACAGAGATGGGAATATCCCCAACATTGACAACAGGTACGGAATAGAAACCAATAAATGTGCATTTCTTTTTCTGCATTGGCAATTAATAACATTGCTCTATGACATATATTGCTGTATCTTGAATTTGTGTCTAATTTCTCCCACTTGTGTCTTAGGTGGGATGCCTCTGGAGGGAACAGACTCATGTCTTAGTAGCCCCGGTGCAAGGTGTGCCAATATACTTTCCTTTGAGCTCTAGCTGTTCTCTCCTCACCAGAAATAAGTAAAGATCCTCATGGGGGTAGAAAAGCAATGTTCTTTTTCCTCTTGAGAACTGATACGATATAATGATTAATAACCTGGACTTAGGTGCCAGGCTTTAGGGGTTTGAATCTCAGTTTAGCAATTTACATGCTGTGTGACCTTGGGCAAATGATTTAACCTCTCTTTGTTTGGTTATTTTCTTCTCTAAAATAGAGGTGGTAATTGCACCAACCTCAGAGGGTTTTTTAGAGGAAGAAATGACATGATATAAGTAAAACATTACCTGGCACATAAGTGCTTGCTACTTTGATTTTTGCTTACCTTATAATACTAAATACACAAAGCACAAAAATATTGAGTTGCTTATCTATGAACCAACTTTTATCAAAGGCAAAGTTTTCTGCCAATCACCCAAGCCCGTGCTTCCAGAGACCCTAACCCAAAGAGGAGGTATCCTACCTTTGGCAAGCGCTCAGGGTCGCCAGGGTGCCGGGGAATAACCTTCTGTAACCTCTGGAAACCATAATCGATGGTGGGTTCATTAAGTGCTGCAATGAAGAAGTCATACAATTAGAACAATTTCAGGAAATAAAACAGCACATGATTTGCAGCACTTATGGTACAGAAATAACTGGGAAGTCCAAAGATTCATTGATACTTTTGAATTAGATCATAAAGTGATTGTACGAATGATCCCTTTTGGTGGGGACTGACTCACTCAAAAGAATATGAGTAGCACGTCCTAAACTCTGCTCTTCTGGACAAATTCTATATTCCTTACAGTGTTGAAAATGGAAGGTAAAATGGAACTTGGTGTGAGGTTTTAGGATTCCCTTTCGTCAGAAGCCTGAGTTACAACACTGGAGGGCTTGGCCAAGGGTATCTACAGTTATAAAGAGCAGAATTAAAAGTACTTGCTTAGCTACAGAATATCAAGTGGACCTCAGCTGATACAGTATCGCAATGGCATCAGGAGCAATTAAGTGTGGTGGGGCAGAGGAGACCAGATCTCCTCCGGCCAGAAAGGCTCTTCTAAGAATCCGAAAAGAGACAGGTATTGAAAATGCCCTTGATACGACGCCCTCATACCTAAGATGAAAGACTGATTCACCAATATCAATATTATTTCAGGAAAAGGCTAACCTCTATGGAGCACTAGCTCACAGCAGCTGGCTCTCCAAGAAGAATTTTTTTTAAAGACTAAAAGAAGAGCAAACCTGTAATAATATTTGGAGACAATGGGCCTTCTTGTACCCATATCGACTACACCTTCTTCCAAGCATCCTTAAATTCAACTCGATACAAAGTGGACTCTGGTGTATCACTTTTGAAATTCCTCCCCAGCATATGAAATATCTCCAGCTTTCCTCGCCTGACCAGGAAAAGATGGCGGCTCCATCCTCCACCCACATCCCCCATCTCCTCTAAGTAATGAACAGGTTTTTTTCCTCCTTTCTTTTTTCATGTAACCAAAGTACTCAACCACATATTTTCTCCCATACTGAATAAAAAGAAAGAGAGTCTTTGTAGTTCCGACATTTAGCTGTACATTTAGAAAACAAGTTGCCACCACATGCTTTACTTAAAATGCATTTCCATTAACCTAAATTTTAAAAGTAAGATTCATACTACTACTAACTTTAAAAAACTGTATTAAATTCAAATAGGTCCCGAGGCTAATGGAAGCAATTTGTATACCAACCCAAACTGACTGGCCCACTTTTCAAAATACAGGTATGATAATCTTGTGGTTTTAAAAGGACATTTAAATTGAAAGACTGTGAATTTAGTACATAATTATACCAATAGAACCCTTTAACTTGTCAACTTGTAAATCTAAAAGGCTATCAATCATTTCTAAAGAGGAAATAAACCTTAAAATTCCTTGATTGACAGTGCTTACTTTTTATGTAAAAAAAAAAAAAAAAAAAAAAGAGAAAAAAAAAAAAAAGAAAAGGCTGCATAAAGTGGCCAGAAATCCATTTACAAAAGTACATTGTTTTACATAGGTGAGTAAAAAGCCAATAATTACACCTCCAAAAGACATATAAATCAGAGTAAGTACTTTTTCCTCACTTGTATATTTTAAGTTGGAGTGAACTTCAGGTAACTTTTTTTAAGATTTTTTTTTCTCAAATGCAATGCTTGTTGAAGTTGTTGATAGAGTAGCCATTTAAGACAATGTAATCATTTTTGCAAATATGAGGTTTAGCCATTTCCCCCACCTTCTCCCCGCCCCCTTCCAAACGGTAAACTTTCAACCTGTCTCGTGTGGAAATTAACTAAAATTACACCCAGGTGTACCAAATCTCTCTATAGTGGTACATGAGTTAAGGCACAATATTTATTGTTCCTCCCATTTTATGAATTACTTTCTAAACCCTTGAGAAAAATTCTTTTTTTTTTCAAATTAGACTTGTAGAGAAAAAGCCATACAATTCTTTACACAGGGAAGCTGTGACTCATAAAATCCCAGTACTTAATAAAGAAATGCCCGAGAGTGACAGGAATGAGCACCCAGGTTAAGCTGTACATCACATCTATCTCCCACCCATAATGCTAATTGCCAACAAAGATGTTTAACCATAAAAATAGCTTTAGACAATTAAATGTATCATTTTAACACTTGAAGATATGATTCAGCATCCTGAAAATTCTAATTCTTGGTTTTATTTTTCAGTGTAAGCCACCAATAAAACTTGACTTGTTGACCCACCCCTTCAGTTGTTTGCATAATGAATTAATTCCTACTGTGTCAAGAAACCCATGGTTGTTAATTGAATGACTGATGTATTGGGGGGAGGATATGTTTCTCTGACCATAGGAACAACTCACAACAGAATCATTGACATCCAGTATCTACAATTAAAAGAACTGATTCAAATATCATATGGAACTAATAGCTAAAGAGATGAGGAGAAGCCATTCTGCTGCCAGAAAGAGTAATTGAATTAGATATATTAAACTCATTATTCAAAGAAAAATAAGCATCTAGTCTATGGAAGTATGCTATGTGAGAGGAAATATTTCAGTAGAGGGACAAAGGCTTTTAATTTATTTCCCATGCCTTTATGATTTGCTCTACACTCGTATTTTTTAATATATTAACCTGCCCTCAATCTACATATTGAATATTACAATGGCATTATCTAGTGCTGTAAACAAAGATAACACTAAAGATATGCAAGCAAAGTTCGTTGTCTTAAATTCAAAGGTGCCTGATGATTTCTCTGATTGCAGTGACTAAAGAAAAAAACTAAACCAATTATTGAGTGAGAGGGGCCATCTGATAGAGACTGTTACTTTAAAAAAAAACCCTGAAAACAGATTGACTGTCTAGGGAGGGGGATGGTTAAATTACGGCACACCCATAGGAATATGATGCAGTCCTCAAAAGCAATGCTTTTGGAAAAAAAAAATAGGAGAAAAAATTTACTGGCATAAAATATATTGCTGTCAAGAAGGAGATTACAAGAGCATATGTGCAATATGGTTACTTTTTTTTAAATGAACATATACAGAGAATAAAGAAAGGGTTTCTGTGTGTAAACTGCCTAACAGTAGTTATTTCTAAGAAGTGAGACTTGAAGTGCTTTTCTTCCTTCTCTTTACGCTGTGCATTGTCTACATTTTCCACAATGAACATATATTACTTTTATAATCAGAGAAAAAGGTTAAGAGCAAGAGAGTGTTCCCAAGATGGAATCTGAACTGCTTGTATAAAGTAATGACATAAGAAACTTTGCCTGAAAAAGGGTCTGTATACCCTTTAATAACATTGCCTAGGTTATTACAGACCATAAGAAAAATAAGTAGTATACTTTTGGCCAGTTGTATAAATATGTGACTATTCATAAACTCTCTGAAAATCAACAGAGAGAGTAACGGGGAGGAATCGTAAAGAATGGCATATTTATTTTCATCAGTGGGGGTAGTCGTACCTTAGGGACATACATCGACTCTGCAAGAATGTAATATAAAGTTAATCCTTCAACAAAGTGACCTCATTGTATTCAAGCACAGGGCTCAGGGGGCACCAGAAGAAGAAGTGGGACTAGTCAAGTTTTTCCCCCTAAAACTTGAGACAATTCCGAGAATCCAGGAGAGAAAGAAAAAAATTTAACTGCGCACAATTAACCACAAATAAAGCATGAGTATCTTAGGTTGTAAAAAGAAAAAACAGATGAAACTGTAAACTGCAAAAGGAATGCAATGATGAGAGCTTCTCGTGTCACCCCACTTCCAAGCACCTAACCCACACTTTCAACAGGGTTTGAGAGGATGTTCTCCTAAACCAGTTAGGGGTGGTAACGGAATAAGGGAGGCTCAGAGGTTTAGCAAAATCCATAATCCCAAGGAAGAAAAGCCTCAATTTTTAAATCAGCATAATAAAATGGGACCAGTGAGGGCATTAAAAACATTCCACAAGATAATAAATTGTCCGTTGACTCAATAATCATTTCTAGCGCCTACCAAGTGTTCAGATGGCACTGGTAGGAATTCACTGTTTTACGTCACATAAGCCCTTAAAAATAAACTTTCTGAGAGGTGTGCATAATCTCACCTCAGAAATGAACTACTGGGCTTCCCTGGTGGCGTAGTGGTTGAGAATCCGCCTGCCGAAGCAGGGGACACGGGTTCGTGCCCCGGTCCGGGAAGATCCCACATGCCGCGGAGCGGCTGGGCCCGTGAGCCGTGGCCGCTGAGCCTGCGC
>NC_041221.1:152531287-152534289 GCF_002837175.3 Physeter macrocephalus
AAAAAAAAAAAAAAAAAAAAAAAAAAAAAAAAAAAAAAAAAAATAGAAATGAACTAAATGAACTACTATGATTGTAGAGTTGGAACCTGGTTCCAGCTCCCATGGCCAGGCTTCCCTCCTGCTCAGCAATCCGTTCTCTTGCCTCCCTGATGGTCAGATGGTGGGTCACCGCCGCTGTTCCTCTTTTCTGACTCTAGGCTCCCACTACACTTCACAGGACCATGTGGATTTATATAGTGATCAGGCTACTGGGGAGCCACAAAGATTTGCATTCAAGATGTCTTCCAGTGTCCTGTTCAAACTTAGAGGTAGATACATATTAGCTGAGTAAGCTAAGGAGGACCTCATGGAGCTGTGTACATATCCTACAGGAAGTCTGAAAATTTCCTATAAATGCACAAGGGGCAAGATTAAATGCTTCTACACAGGAGCAAGCTCGTAGGGCAGATGTATCAGCTGAGATTTCAGAAGGGTCCTCTCACAGCTATGATAGGATACTGGGGAATGGGTATAGGGAGGAAGTAGGGGATCCATGCATGGGGCAGGCTCAGCTGTATCAAAGTCATTACTTTTCAAAAGGGAAAAGTTAGTTAAATATTTTTCAAAAACATCAAACCACTTCATGTGGCCTTGTGTGGGGTCAGCTTATAAAATGGCTTTGGGTTCCTACCCAGTCTCACAATCTCAGACTCCCCTAAAGGAAACCAGTAACTTTCCATACAGAACCAGGCTATGCAGAGCCCTTCCCCTTTGGGCTTCAACCAAGGTTCTGGTCAAGACAGAAGAACTCTGGTTATACAAAGCTATTTACAGTGTCCAAATGTTCATGCCGCATGAAACGCTATATGCAAAGAAAATTTAGAATAATACAACTAGATTTTATGTCCTACTAATAGTGACAAGATTATAAAATTCATTCAAAACATCTGGTAATGGGTAAATCCTTACCAAATGTATATGTGAATTGTGGCCTTTTCATGCCTTTAGTCGTCTTCTTTTTTATTTTTTATTTTTTTTTTATCCACAAACACATCAAAGAAAGAAAATTCTCTTTAAGGGGATTTATTTGCAAATTAAAACCATGTAGTCAAGACAAATGCATTCCCAGTTATTAGAACTGATTTTTCTCTTTTCAGAGTTGCCTTTTAGAGAAAACACTCCTTGGTCCTCCTTAACTTCTGGAATACTTATCCCTGGAAACAATGGAAATGAAAGGCAGGACAGTTGTGTTCCCAAACGTCAGGGGAAAAGCAGTTTGGGTGCCATTCCAACGTAAGCGCGCAGAGTTCCCCTGCTTTTATAGCTCAGTGACTCACTGTAGCGCTTTAACATATTTCTGGGGTTTTAATTTCCTTTTTTTTAATGGTTATGTGACATGATGTCATTTTGACTGGAAATAAAAAGAAATGCAGATATTAGAAAGGTAATATTTATATTCTATTGCCATTTAATGTCCAAACAAATATCTAGACTCTATGCCAAGTAATAAAGCCTCATAGCAAAGGCAATGATAAAACCAGCACCTGGGTCTCCAGGCTTCCCTGGTGACTATTCTATATTTGAACTAAAGGAATACAGCAGAGCATTTCCCTTCAAGGCAGATCCATTCTGGGCATAAGAGTTATTATATATGTGTTAGGCAGTCTTTTTGTTCCATAATGGCCCTATTTTTCCCTCAGTCACTAAATTAACAACCAGAGGTAAACAATAAAACAGCAAGTTATCTTCACGAACCTATCTTTAAGACTGACTTTAAAAGATATAAACCGCAAAATCAACCAGAAACCTAAACAAGAGCCAGAAATACGGTCAAGGAAGAAATGCGTTGCTTTTCCAGACGTTTGGATGTTTCATTCCTCGCCTAGATGTTTAGTGCACACATGGTATTCCGGGTCATCTCTTCCTGGAAGGGATACATTCCCTAAGAAACCTAACACCAAGTGCCTTGCAAGCAGAGCCCCTGCTTTCGGTGTGAAATGCTTTCACAGCCTGGCACCCTGCCTCAGGAAGGAGGTTCAGGAGAGCTTCGGGAAGAGGCTCACTGAACTGCAGAAAGCTATAACTGAACCAGAAGGGTGTCAGGATGAAGCCAACATGGGCAGAATTTACCAATATAGGAGCCAAAGGAAAATTTCCAAACTGGCTTTCAACGTGCTCTGATCTCTTATTTGTAGTTTTCAAACCTCTTGATGTGGAGCAACAACATTAAGATTCAAAAATCAAGCAAAGGAAGTAATACTTCTCTCTACCGAGGGTACCATCAGAGGTACTGTTGGCTTGTGCGGCCACGTTCTCTTTACAGAGACTGGAGCCAGAGCCTGCAAGGTAAAGACTGAAGAGAGAAAGAGATCTGCAAAGTGGATCAGAGCCCAGGATGAAAAAATACAGGGGCTCTGGGAGAAAGCGATGGAAGACGCTGAGGACTGTCACTTGGAATGCAAAGGACTTGCGTATGTTAGGAAATTAATAACTCTTCCAGAAGCAAAAACAATCAAGAGCAGGAAGCAAGAATTGAGTGACTCGCTTTTGTTTTTCAAAATGGAAGTAGCTTTACTGTTTTGCTAAGTCTAAAAGGAATATACTCTCATTGTATAAAAAATACAAAGGAAACACAAAGAAGGAAAAAAGCCTCATAATATATATACTCATATATAATCACTATTTATATTAATATGTAGGCTTTCGGGCATTCTTACAATATTGTTTTATATAAATATAGATTATATACATATTTATATCCACCTCATTCTTTTTAATGGTTGCAGCATATTGTAATTATATGGATGGCCATAACTTATGCAACAAATCCCCTGTTAATGGGGATGTATTTTTTCCTCAAAATTTTCAGGAGAAATTCTTAGATAAAAGAATATGTACATTTCGGGCTTCCCTGGTGGCGCAGTGGTTGCGCGTCCGCCTGCCGATGCAGGGGAACCGGGTTCGCGCCCCGGTCCGGGAGGATCCCACGTGCCGCGGAGCGGCTCGGCCCGTGAGCCGTAGCC
>NC_041221.1:152534415-152560540 GCF_002837175.3 Physeter macrocephalus
CCCGTGCTCTGCAACGGGAGAGGCCACAACAGAGGGAGGCCCGCATACCACAAAAAAAAAAAAAAAAAAAAAAAAAAAAGAATATGTACATTTCAAGACTTTTGATACATATATTTTCTAACTATCATTCCTGAAATTTATATCAATTTACATGTTGACAGGTTACTTTTAAAGGCATCTGCAGAAGAAAACGAATTTTTCAGATTGTGCATCCTGAACTCAGTTATTCTCTAAGTTATAAAGGACCTATGAACGTTTTTAATAGATGTTAACGATCACAATGATTACTTGGAGAAGCGTCATTTCAAACATACCCCGAGGTCATATAAGACACTTCTCCCAGTAATATCAAAGTGCTTTATAGACATTATCCCACTGAGTCTTTCAATATGCCCTTGACATAAATGTCAAAATTTATTACTCCCAATTTGAAGGTGAGAAACTGAGGCAGAGAAAGAGCTGGCTGCACGAATCAGAACAAAAACCTCAGTGCTTCACTTACTATGCCAAGATGACTATTTTATTTTCATATTGATAAATCTCAATTTGCAGCATATTGACAAGTCCAGCTACCAAATCAATTAAATGGCACCTTTTTTTTTTTTTTACTAAATATCTGTGAAACAGAAATCCAGCACTAGGAGGAATCCTTGTGCCAGACTCCTGACTTCAAACGGGTGAACAATCACTTGGCCTGATTTCTTAAAGCTTACCATGTCAACAGGCACAAACCTGTTGGAGAGGCCACCCTGGCATTTTAAACTTGCCCCACAAATAATCAAGAAACTGTGCTTTCTGTCTCATCAACTTCTCCTTACAGGTCTGAGCTGGGCTCTCAAAAGTTGATTTGTCTTTTGAGAAATAGAGACACATAATGCTGTTGAGATACATTAAACCAACTTATTTCACATCACAACCAGTTGGTATTTTCTAGAAGATCCTTGGTGAGAACTCACTGGCAGAAGTGGAGCATTTCTTAAACAGACCCACTTTTTGCCCTGGAGGGTTATACTCTATCTAAAATGGGAAGTAGGTGAATGTACAATAATTAGGGAAAACTGTATTGCTCTCTAATTGTGATAAAGTTGATGAGAAAAGTTGCCCCTGTTACTGCATATGATGTGCTCTGTACAGCTTGGCCTTCCAGGATACTTAATTTAGATTTCCAAATTTGATGCAAGTATAAAACTAAAATTAAATCCCTCAAGCAAACAGAAGCTTGAATATCTCCAGGAATTTTTTTGCCTTTCAATCTTTTTCATTTTGGAGTTTTTTTGTTTGTTTGTTTTTAAATTCATCATTTATAATTAGGTTTCAAAGCCAGATTTGCTCAATTGAATGAGAAGAGGATGGTTGTCGCCGTGTAATGGATGATGGTGTTTTAAATATTGGAGGCCAACACACTCTTTCTTCTTTAACGTTCAAAGATAAATCCATCATTTTCTTCCCTACTGGCATATCTTCTGATATAACAAGAGTAATATTCCTTCTATAATTGTTCTTTAGATTTCTTCCCAAAGAGTTTTGACAATAACTGTTATCAAGGGGGTAAAATCACCCAGCCTGTCTGATATACATGTTTTCTTGAGTTCCCACCCCAGCGAGTGCTTGACACTGTACTTTTATCATCCAGCGTGTGTTCAGAATGAGCTTAGAACAGCAATTGCCGGGAATAGGCAGGCGATAAACTGCATTGATTTAACACATCTTGTTTTCAATCATGCTTGGATTTTCTGAGCACGCATTTTTCCTGTACTTTGGCTTGTAGCTTTTATCTGACGAGCTGATCCCTTTTCACTGGAAAATGAAAAGGTCGCACAATAAGACACGGTTTACTGGAACTTGAACACGCACCAGGGAAAGTATTTTAGATAAATACTGTCAGACATAGTGGAGCTGAATTTCAACAACACAATTGTTAAACAACAATACTTATTACTCTCCTAGAACAAGCTACCAGCATCTTATGGCTCTCAGCAGGGAAGAGCACCGAGTCAGGCTCCAAAGCTCAGAAACCCTTCTCTGCGCCTTTTGCTAACCGAGCACAGAGTTCTGGGCCGAGGTCCCACTTATGGTTGTTAATATCATGGTCTTACGTGACAACTCAAAAAACTACTGCCACTGTCACAGAGCTGTCTCCTCTAAACCAGTGGGCAGGTTTCAGAAGAGCTGGATGATGAAGTTACAGCAGAGTTCTGCAGATAGACTGGGAGGGGAGAAAAAAATCCCAAGAAAAGTGACATGAAAGTGATTCCAAATAATCCATTAATTCTCCTAACAAGACAGGAAAGTACTTGTAACTGGCAGATATTAGAGGATTAAGTGCTTATTTGGTTATATTTTAATGGACTCAAAGAGAACGTATAACAAGCATGCTGTGTGGAGCGTTAACAGTGGTCTTGCAGATAAGCCTAGAGGTTTTTGCCAGCCTGACTCCAACCTAAATAGCATTTGATATAAAATAAATGAAGCCAGCCTTCTGCAGTATTGACCCAACCTAAGTGATTATTTTTACTGCATGTCATTAGCCTTCGACTCAGCCAGAAAGTCTCCTCTGCCTGAATGTTTGACACTGGAACCCTTCCCTTTATAGCCTTAACACACATTCTGAATATATCTCTATTCATTGTCTGCTCCAGAGCTTCTTGAACTTTCTCTGTTCACAGTACCTTGGGTGCCTCAGTAATCTTTTCACAGAGCCCTCAAGCCAAAAGAAACGCCCAACAATTCTGTTTAATTAACTACTTAGGTCCAAGGAGCTTAATATTGTTTATATCCTAACATCTTAATATTTATATCCTTAATATTTATATCCTAACAACTTAGCAGCCATTTGAAAAAATTACAAAGAAATGGAAAGAAAAAATAATACAATAATACTTTCAATTCATCCTAAAATAATCACAAGAACTTACTCATGGGATGTGTGCTCCTCTTGAGCACAGTACAACTTCTCAAAGCCTGGAGTAAGATGGGACATCGACGCCCTTTTTTCTATTCCACGTTGATTTTCTCAGGACACTTCCTTGAATCACAGCAACTGCTAAAAACTGAGCCTTACAAAGCTATGATACCATCAAAAGGAACACAGTGCAATCTAATGCTGAGTTATGAACTATCTCAAACTAGCAGTTTGTCTGGTACCTGACAGACTTAAAGTATCCCTTGTTTCCCTCAAATTTAAAATACCCCACATCACCCCTGTATGTTTGAAGGGACACCTTGGTGCGTAAGTTTAGGAAACATGGATCTACTCAGAAGTGTAGAATCAACTAAATGCGAAGATGCTATGAAAATCCATTGCATTCATTCATTGTGTCTTTTCTTGTATTATTAATATAATAAGAGCATCAGCTAACACTTCCTAAGGACTTAGTATGTGCCAAGCACTTTACATGGACTAACCTATCTGATCTTTACCAAAACCCCAAAGGGAAGTATTATTGTCATGCCTGTTACACAGAGAAGGAAACTGAAGCCTGAAGGAGTTAAACATCTTGCCTCGATCCACAGAGCTAATGAGTGAAAGGCTAGAGATTTGAGCCCAGGCAGTCTGCCTCCCAAGCCCTGATCTTAACCTCTTTGCTAGAACAGCCTAGTTAGGATAACCAAGAGGCCTCCAGGATAGGTCTCTAACAATTTGGACCTGCAGTACTCTTCTAATGCTTTTCTTGCTCCCAGTATACTCCTCTATGTGCAGTCTATTCTAATTCTTTTCTTTGTCCCAACTTACGTCCTACTCCAGCCCTCATCTGACTTCCATTTCTCTAACATCCCACTTTTTGCCTCAGTTCCAACCCTTCTGGGGTAAGACAGAGCTAGATTATCATCTAGGCTATGTCACTGACCAGCTATGTGCCTTTTGGAAAAGTCACATTCTTTAAGTCTCCTAATATGTAACGTGAAGATGTGATGTGATACTATTTGTATGATGCTTTGCACACAATAAATCCTCAATAGGCAGTTGTAATTACTAATAACAGAATACCTGACATGTGCTAGAAATGGGGGAGATGTGGGGAATACAGGATTAATTAGACATATTTACACATTCCCCACTGTCAAGAAACTCCAGAGTCTAGAGGGGCAGAAAGACAGAAACAGAATTCTACAACAATGTGATAAATACAACGTGAGGAGGCAGTATTATAGGACAACATCGGGCACGCTTCACTTGTCCTTGGGGTTCAGCCTTTCTTCCCCCTACTCACATTAACTGGAAATTACAATTCAAAGAATTCCACCACCTCTGATTCTCGAATGTTATTCTGAAACACAGCTCTGTCTGGAATAGGACATAACTGTTTTAAAACAATATAAATTTTGTGACAAAATGGGAATAAAATACAGGTGGGAGACACCTAATTAAACTGGGAATTTTTTTCCCCACACTTGAGATGTTTTACATTGCTTAATTAATTCAATAAGATTGGACGCTTGCTATATACGAGGCCAAGTGCTAAAGGAAATGAAAAAAAAAAAAAAAAAAAAGAGAGAGAGAGAGAAGTACAACACAGGTCCAGTTCCCTATGCTTCTCCAGGTGGAGATGGTTCCATTTGAAAAGTCACTGTGATGTGTCCTTGAGGAGTTTATTTATTTATTTATTTTTGGCCATGCAGTGGCTTTGGGGATCTTAGTTCTCTGACCAAGGATCAAACCCGTGCCCCCTGCAGAGGAAGCAGGAGGTCCTAATCACTGGACCTTGAGGAGTTTATAATCCAGGGAAGACAGCCCTATAATCAGCCACTCAAAAAGATACAAAACTGTAGCATTACTAATGTAGTAATAGTACGTTGCAAAGAAGGAAAAATAATTATCTGTACTGGAGCCAAGGAAACATATACCAAAGAGGTCATATCTGAGCTGGGTGTATAAGGATAAGTAGGATTTTTCTACTGAAAAGGGTGGGAAAAGAATCCGAGGCAAAAGAAACAGCAAGAGCAAAGGCACAGAGATATAAAAGGACATGATGTGTTCAGATAAGATGAGATATTCCTGTTTGGAAAGAGCATAGCTTATATATTGGGATTAGGGTGTTGAAGAGCAACTGTGAGTAATAATATTGGCCTTGAGTGCCTTGCTAAGAAATTTACCTGGTAGGTAACAAGGGGCTGTTAAAGGTGTTCCATATCATAGGAGAGATACAATTAGATCTATATTTCGAAGACATAACCATAGGAGTCCAGTAAAAGATGAATTTTAAAGTCAGAACTATCACAATAATCCAAATGGAAAATGAAAGACCAACTAATAATAAGGTGGTCATGGAGAAAAGGAGGTAAAGGTAGATTTCAGAGATATTTTAGAACAGAAATTACATGAATTTAGTAACATGGTAGATGTGAGGGATTAGAAGAAAGTGGAGGATGACTCTGATATTTCTAATTTACCTGACTAGATGAACAGAGTGGCCATTTATCAGGATAAAGAATAGAAGAAGAAAACTATACATGGCAGGAAAAATCGTGAGTTCAACTTCAGACATGCTGAATTTTAGGTACCAATAGGCTATCCATGTGAAAATGTTTAGTAGACAGTTGGAAATAAAGGACTGATATTCAGGAAGAAGATCAAGGATGGAGTTAATTTTATGGGTAACACTGAGATATAGGTAACAGCTGAAAACATCGATGTGAGAAGAGAACCAAGGAAAGACAGCGCTATGGGGAACACCAACAGTTAAGGAATAGTTTGAGAAAGACTCAGAGACAAAAAGAACAAGGGCAGGTCAAAAAAGTGGAAAGAATATCAGGAGAGAATAATGTCACCGAAGTCAAATGAGGAGCTAAAAATTGTCCACGCTAGCTAGTGTAGCTGGGTAATCACCCAGGAGAGGTCTGGGGAGAAGCTGTCAAAGGAGACCACTCCAAAATGAAGACTCATGGATGCTTTAACCCAGAGGCGCTGGTTTTCTTTTGTCTCGCTCAATAAGCCCCAAATACAAAGATCTGAACACATCAAGTAAGTAAGGGATGATGGCAAATCTGTTTGCCCAGCTGAAGCTTAGCTAATCACAAGAGGCGTAAGAGAGAGGAGAGGACACTCAGCCCTGATTGGAGTCACTTCAGTCCTAAAGGAAAGTGTAGAACTCCAGGTGCCCTGAGACAAAAACTATGATGCGAAGTTCACTGCTAGCTTTGGCCAATTTCTGTTAGTACAGTAGGAGGGGTGAGGATGATGGGATTTTCCATGGCTGTCGAGTTTTTCTGCTCCCAATCTCGATGCCTGTCTTTTAAGGAGTGGATGGAACACAGCTGATCCCTCACAGCACCCCAGTGAGGTGCTACTGTTTCTAACCCACTCTAGGTCTGGACTTGTGAGCCAGGAGGACTGGGTCTCCTTGCCACAAAATATTTACAAAATACATTTGTTTATGTAACCAGAATTTAATCTTCTCCTTTGGATGTCGGTGGTCTTAATATTGGTCCCTGGTGACTTACAATCAATAGATGTTTAGTTAAGCAATTCACTTGCTTTGGAGTAACAGTTATTGTGTGGGCAATGGGTATGTGGCCACTTCCGCAATACCCCCACACCTCCTGATGCAGTGAATGTTACAATCAGACATTTGCTGCTCTTAGCTTACGAGATGCTGGAATCCAATTGTGAAAAGCAAGTAATAAAGCACCACATAAAAAATAATGGTGCAATTACTTCTTGGTCAGGTTAAACCTACTGTGACGATAAAAACCAAAGGGAGCAGCAAGCACCATAAGTGGGTTTGCTGTAAATTTGACACTGGTTCTGACCTTCAGCGAGCAAGAAGCTTGAAGCTACCCACCTAAGCCAGGTGCACAGGAGAATATTTATGTTGCATATCTTTATCAAGTCTCTGTTTAAAAGCACTTTAATGAATGTACCCCAGGAATGCCATGGCAATTCTCAAGAGCTAAAGAGAATGGACCAGTCACTAAATTACTGACCTCAAGGCTTTCAGGTTCCCATTTGAATTCAGGCCCTCAAGAAAAGGGATTTAGAAACTTCAAGGGAGAGTAATCACCATGCTGGTATAATTTGTTCTCCAAATGTAGAAGAAGAAGAAAGTAAGGGGGTCTAATTGGAACATGGACCACACTGTCCGAGAGGTGAAGGAAATTCTGGCTGTTGCTGTTTATCTATGAGCAAACACTGGTAACCCACCGATATGCGCAGAAGAAACAAACCAGCCTCTGCTTTCAGGCTGTGATCTTTCACATCTCATCCCAAATGCTTGAGAGGCTTCCTGGATCCACGTGAAATACCATGGGCGGGTGGGTGTAGGGGGTGGGGGAGAGCCTTAGCCACAGTTATGACAAGAACTTTTAAGGATGGCATGGCACAGTCCATGTGTAAAGATATCATGATTGTTTTCACCTGCTGCCTTTGATTATTTCCAGCTCTTGGGAAAACATTTAGTTAATATCTTTGTTTAGGCCCTCTAAGAGTTGCAAATGGTTCTCCTAAGGTTTGTGCATTTTGAACAGACATTGTGACAGGATGCTGAAGACAGCATTAGCCCGCTGGTAAAGCAACAGCAGGCTAAGTTTTACTAATGAAAGTAACTTCTATAGGTTAACTTCTCAATGACAGCAATGCGCACGGAAATGCAAGTACTCTTGTACGCTGATGGTTAGAAATGGGTATGAGCTTTTTGCAGGGCAACTTGGCTATCTATGGGTGGAGAGGATGTAAGATTAAGTTTAGAGACCAAATCATCATGAGTTTGGAGGCGTCTCCAAATGGAGGCCCGGTGGCCACACAAACCACTTCTAACAACACTTTTTCCAAGTGGACACAGGCTCACAGCAGTCACACCAGCCTTGTCAGCCTTCAGAAATGCCACCTTGTGTTTCAAGAAGATGCTGTTCTTGCTCTGACTCCCCTGGACCCTCCTCTTCCTTCAAACTGGAAATAGAGACTGAAATTCTCCAAACCGAATCTTCCAATTCTGTCTAAATTGATGGGTGCGGTGGGGTGGCTTAAAATGAATAATAATAAATGAGAACAAGGGAAGAGAACTGGCCTCCCTTCCATATTCTCTCTCTGCAATCTGCCTGTCCCATTGGAGGCTGGTGAATTCAGAGGAAATGAAAATACATATTTAACACCATGTGTGGAATTTACTTTGCCTGAGGCCACTGTGTCAGATATTGTTGCTGGGTTTTTCAGAGGGCTGGGGCATAGCTGCAGGGGCAGAGACTAGGCTTGATAAACTGCTGACCTATTCCCAGATGGAAAATTTTTATGATTATATTGGGACAATAGGTACTGTGACCCTTTAAGAACAAAATCAAACATACTGGATTGCATTCTTCAAAAGCTACCGAAACAACTTTTAGGGAAGAATACATTCTTCTAAGTCTCCTTTCTAAGTCTGGAACTAACAACTTGATCTTGATGCAGTCAGGTAGAGGGGCAAAAGCACATCCATTCAATCAACTTCAGAACTTTATTGCTGCAAAGATCCTTCCTTTTACAGCAAACACAACCAAGCTTGGAGACCCTAACTGATCAATGCAAGATCAATCTGCTAGTTAACAGTTGAATCAGAAAGAAAAAACTCTAATGTTGGAACCTAATTCACACCAGGTCCCACATCAGTCCTCCATGTAAGCTTGATTTAAAATAAAAAGGATCATTTACTGAGAAGTAGTACTAGGCATTTTAAATTTAACTTATTTTTTTTCTTCAATGGCCCTAAAGGTAGGTATTCCTGTTTTAACAGATGAGAAAACTGAGATGGCGAGGGGTGGGTAGGCAATGAAGAGAAGTGTGACTGGGTTATATCTTTGAAAAAAGACATCAAACCTGCCCTTTAGACAACATCCTCATTAAAAGATCCATCTCCTATAACTACTGACCATTTCAAAGCCAAATGGCCCTGCCATTTTATAAAATGGATACTAACTGCAAGGAAGACCAACGAAGCCTCCCAGGATCTTGAAAGTATCATGGAGCGTGTCTACAAAGCGTCCACAGTTTTTTCTTAAACATTGACAATCTTTCTTAAAGTCTGTTTTGCAAAGGCCCCTGGAATTAAAAACAATGTGCTCTGATTTGACCTAAATTCTTGAAATGGAAACGTGATAATAATTGTAGCCCATAGGAAATGATGCCTAGTTAGAATGTACCAGAAGCTGTGCTCAGTACTATGTTAAATATCATTAATTCGTAGCCATCCTTATGAAGTCTGTTCTGTTATCATCACCATTTTCACAGATAAAGGAAGATCCTGAGAATGACAGATGTGATGGATCCTGCCCAAATTTTACAGCAGTAAAAGCAGAACCGGGATCCAAACTTAGGCAGTCTCCAGTGCCCACCCACTTATTCACCCTTTACAGTGGGCCGCCCCTGTGGAAGCATTTAGCTAAAACATTGGAAGGGATGATGTTATCTTGCCTTTAAGGCACCATGGAAGAAAACAAACAATAAAAGATGTCTCAAGCAAAACTATCAGGTTTTGACTTGAAAGTATACATGTATACCCACACAGGCTACATAAAGACCTTACTCCAGGAAGATGTGAGTTTAAAAAGGGAAACTTTCCAAAATGGATCACACCTAAGCCCAAAACCATGTTCTGTGAGGTGTATGGTGGTGATGGTGGTGATGTCACCTATAAAAGAGATGAGAAATGACACACACTTCTCCATTACTACCTTCCAGCTTGTTTAATCTCACCTGGCAAGTTTTCCTTAATCAAAGAACTTGAAAATTGTATGGAATCTGGAGGCAGCTCTGGGTAACACAGGTAGAATTCTGATATGCTTTCTTCATTAACTGCTCATACCCCAGAAAGGAGAAGGAAGCCTCTCCTCCTGGGTTGTCTTTTCACTGAAAAACTCATCTTAATTGAATGCACACAGCAGTTAACTATCTTCGAATTTACAAACCATTAATGCCCCATTTTCATAGAGCGTGGTACTCTCAGGGCTGTGCTGCCAGGAATGTGAGATTCAGCA
Source organism: Physeter macrocephalus (assembly GCF_002837175.3). Taxonomy (NCBI): domain Eukaryota; kingdom Metazoa; phylum Chordata; class Mammalia; order Artiodactyla; family Physeteridae; genus Physeter; species Physeter macrocephalus. The sequence goes on from NC_041221.1 coordinate 152,544,361, forward strand.
GGAATGGGGAGGGGACAGCAGAGAGAAGGGAGAGCATCAAGGCGCTGTCTTCACCAGCAAACGAGCGTTCTGGGGCTGAGCAGGGGGGACAGGGGATAATGCTGCCCTTGCAAAATTGACACCCTTCCAGCACTGTTCTGCGTCAGTTGCAAGGGAATCACAAATAATGCCATTCTGCCATTCCTGGAATGCCAGTTAAGCAGGCTTCAAATGTGCCTACGAGGGAAGACGAGGTTTGCAAGTGGTCGTGTGGACGTAAAAAGATGGTATTAATGGTAAAAGGAAGGGGGAAAGAAAAACTGTTTGCACTTTTCTCTCTGGAGATATCTGGTCTGTTTCAAAGCTCCACTTTTCTTTCTCTCTCCAGGGCAGGAAGATCGAAGCAAGGTCTTGAGGTGTGTCCCCAAAAGACTCTCGTTAGGTGGCTCCCTGTAGCACGGCAGGTACCCGTGAAAGACACCCTGGATTAACTGCCCTTCTGTGCCAGGGGCAGCTGGTTTCTTGAGGGAGAATTATGCCAGCTGGATCTCTTACCGAGCGTGTAGCCTCTTGAAGTCAGAAGGGTGTGAGATTATGTCTCTGATGATGAAGATATTTATAATTAGACTTTGTACGAGATATAAGCATATTTCTTACTGCATGGGGAACTATTTGGGCTCTATCACCACTGTCTTTAAATGTCATGAAATTGTCAGAAACCACTAGGAAGACCCATTTCCCAAAATAGGCAATGCCATCTTTTTAGAAAGCCTGATTTTGCTTTTGAAATAAACTCAGAATCTGACCATGTTCCCCTTGGCCACGATTCTAAAATCAACTGTGACTATAATTCCGTGAGCACAGAAGGGAGACTCCTGACTTGCCACAGCCTTGACCTTGGGCTTTGGTACTGAAGGTACCAAATCAGGTCATTTGAATCCCAGACCAACCACACTACAATGAAATCCACATTTGGTAGGAAATGATGTGAAAGTAGGGTTCTAGTTCACCTGCTAGTAATGGCATTAGTTGTGACATAACCCCATAAGCTCCCAGACAGTTTAGGATTTACAGAAGACAAAATAACTGTATTACATGCGGGAGATAAGCACACACTGAATTAACAGCAGTTATGAGTTTCCTTTACGTGGCAGGAATATTTTCTTGGCTTTGGGATTTAGAATGTGAACAAGGAAGGCTGGGCATGCCAATTCTCTGAGTTTCATTTGCCTGCCAGAAGATTTAGAGGTCTGGGCAAGGTAAACTAACTCTCCCACGTTTGTGCTGAAGGCGACGTGCCATTGACTTGTCCCAATCCGAGTATTAAATTATCTTTCCTCATGATGACACCAACACTGAAACTTTATAGAGAGCTTATTTTATAGTCAGCAATATGGGGCACTGGATTTTATTTCCCTTTGGACAATACGATTGTGGTTAGCATAAGACAGTGAATCCAACATCAATCCTCTGTCAAAAATAGTTTTATGAAGGCCAAAGGGAGGGTGGGCATACCAGAGGCACACCCAGTTGGAGACATATAAACGTTGAAAGAGAAACTAACATAAATTCTGTAAACAACAGAAGTCAAAGCTTTCTTGGGGTTATTAAAGACCTACATTTTAATATTCAAACAGGATATTTACTGAAATATCAGATCAATTCTTAAAGGATTGCTGGCCCCAGGGGGTCTTATTTGTAGTCCTCTGTCCAAAGTCCATTAGACAGGGTCCCTGTCTTTAGTAGAGTGGATCCAAATAAATTCTAAGAGAGGAAATAGATTCCATTCTCTCTGTTTACTTTATTACTATTGATTTCTGAATTCCCTCCAATCTCTTTCTTAACTGAGCAGATAATATACATTTAGTACCACAGGTAATTATCCCAAATGAATCCAGTGTGCAGTTGGGTGATAAAAAAGAGAAAGGACATTGATAGATTCAACACTTAAACATTAAAAAGTATGGCTGATTGTATTAATATATATAAGAGCTTATAATATGCTCACTTTATGGCTAGATATAGTTTCCTAGGCTAATCACAAATTCATTTGTATACTTAGACATATTTTATTTCCACTATTTTATAGCATTATCGTAGAGTACAAATGCTAAAATAATAAAAACAAAATCATTTCAAATATTTTTTAAACTCTACCGTCTACAAAAAGGAACCACTTAAACAATGTTTTTAAATATTTAAAAGGGATTAGAAAATTTAATTGCCAGAAATGACAATGGTTTTTAAAGCATCAAAGATAGAAAAGAGAACAAGGAGTGTATCATTTTTAAAGTATATATAAAACAACTTAAATATCTAGCAACAGAGGCATGGATAAATAAATTTAGTAAACCCACACTGTGGGAGATTATGCAGCCTTTTAACACTATGCTTATGGAGAAGTTGTAATGCGTGGGAAAATGCTTAGTAGGCTATGTGAAAAAAACAGGATATAAAACTGTGTGTGTATACACATACACAATATAACCACAAATATGAAAAAAATGTTTATATATATTTGTTACACGTAGAAAAATATGACAGAAATATATGAAAATGTTAGCAGTGGTTATCTCTGGGTGATGGGTATTGGACAATGTTCATTTCTCTTATCCTATCCTGTTAGTCCCTAAATTTTCTGTAATTAGCTTACATTATTTCTATATAATATATACTATAATCACTAAAATTACATAAATATATAATGTAATTACTAAACAAATAATAGAAAGAGGGACAGATGGACAACTGGCATTGGATGGTAGGTTTGACCCATGTTTTGTTTACTCCTGGTTCAAGGTTATCTGGGAGCCCTCACATGCCAGGGGTATCTGTTCTGCCTCCTGTTTGAAAATCTACCCATTTATGGGTGAGTTTTCTACAGAGTCCTACCAGACTTGTGTAAGTATCGAACACTCAGGGATCATCACATTTTTAAAGAAGGAATATGGTTATATAGATATCGAAGTCCTTCTGAAAGACAGCACAGTGGAGCAGTTAAGGGGATGAATTCTGGAGCCAGACTGCCTGGGTCTGACTACAGCTCGTCTGCTTACCAGTTGAGTAACTCTGCAAAATGATTTAATCGCTCCATGTCTCAGTGCTTTATATGTCAAATCAGGACATCTCTACCTCATAGAGATGTTAGGAGGTTAAATGCATTAATATCTTTAAAACGCTTAGAAGAATATGACATGGTGTAAATCCTTAAATTATTTGTTTAATGAGTAAAATAAAATTTTGACTTGTATTAATCAGAATACAATTACAAAGGAAGAAATGGACAAAATACATGTAAAACATTTGAGTTTTTGTAAGTGTTTTGATAAGCTCATCTGGGGCAGGGGTGTAACGTTCTGTTGAATTAAGGTCAATACTCAGGACTGTAGTAGTTTTACATGGTGTTTCCATATTTGCCAAAGATCTGTCCATCATCCATTTCGAGGAATGTTGTTGATGATACTAAGGTTCAATGGAATACTTACTATGTGCCAGTATTGTTTGTAAAGCTTTGTTTGCTGCTCTATACTTAGACTCTAACATAAGACTCAGAACTAAATAGGTGTAAAATAAATGTGTACTGAGTGAAAAAACCAGTGAATGAAGTACTTCACCCTGGCTGCATCAAGCTCTCCAAATATGGGCATATTTCCACAAAGGGAAATATTAAGAACTAGAGTTGAAGTGTTAAATTTCTCAGGATCTAAAACTTATTTTTACTGTTATGATACGGAGACACTGAGATGGCATTATCAAAAGGGCGGGGCAATGAAAAAAACTATTTATTCGGAGAAAAATGTTGTAGCTCAGCACTCAAATGTCTTCCAGGATCCTTTTCCTGGGGCATCCATAAGGACAGAAGGAGCAATGGAAGTGGAGGTACCAAGACAGCCATGGCAGCACCAATAAATAGAAATAGCATGTCCCACTGGCTCTGTGGTTTTTTTCCTACCAGGTAGTGCATGACAAGAGAATGTCAAAGCAACTGAAATCAGAGACAACACTTGAAATAACGGTCTAGAATGGTCAATTTTACTGTAATAAATTTCATTACTGAGAGAGGAAGACAACTATTTTTAGACACTGTCTATTGTTTTGTATGGATTTCAAAGTTACTCTTCATGCATCTAATTTCTAAATTCATAGTATAACTTTTAGCATTTTGTGGAGGTCTTGGCTCCAAAGCAGCAAAAGAGAAGTGAAAGGTCCCATGGTTGTCAAATCTTGATAAGTTCTCAGTGTCACTTTTTTCAAATGTGGAACTGCTCAAACCACACAGATAATTATAGATGACCAGATTGTAACTGTTTTATTGCTTCTTTTTCCCCATAAATTTTAATTTTGGAAAGTTAAGTGAAAAATGTGGTTCCAATTTTCTACAAATTGCACACAATTTGGTTTTAACAAGAAAATAGAAAGAAAGGGTATGTTCTTTAAAGTGAATTATGAACTAGAGTTTGTTTTCGCTTGCTCAACACCGCAAGAATAATAAAGCACAAAATTTAGAAAAGATGCCTTACAAAATGGAAATCATGAACTGTAGTAAGAAAAGCGTAGAGTAATTTTTTATCTAAACATGGTTTAAGCAATCTAACAGGATAATACAATTGAGCTAGTCTTTCTCCCTCTGGTGAAACAAGCTAAAGTTAAAAAGGAAAGAAAGAAAGAATGAAAGGAAACAGGGTAGAAGCCGACAACCTTAATGCATTGTATAACAGGAAATCTCTTAATAAGAAAAGGCTGTGTACATCCCCATCTTATTCTCTCCAAAAGTGCCACTGACTACAGAACTACTGATATTGAAAACAATTAATATCAAAATCATTGGAATGCACACCTAGAAAGAGAACAAAAGACAGGAAAGAGATTTTTAGTGGAAAGAAATTACAGCCATCTGCTGGGTTCTGGCTAGAATCTTAGAGTTAGACCAACATGCTTTCTGTATTCAAGGGAGCAGACAAGAACTAGCATGTTAAAGACAGGAAGCGCATGATGTGTGTCTACCACACCAAAACTACCAGCTGGAAGGCAAACAGTGAAATCAATCAACCAGCTGTTTTTTTCTCCTTTGTGCCAAACTTTGGGTTGAATATATTCTTTGATTCCTTCAACTGACCACTTCTTTCATCTAATCCACAATGTAGGCTATCTCTAAGTATAAGGCTAAATATATTATTCAGATAATAAACTGCTTCATCACAATTCTCAACCTCCTTTGATCAAATTGCTCCAGGGCCCATGCTATGTAATAGCACCACCATGGCTTCCTCCAATTTCTACTTCCAAAAATGTTTACTTTCATACTGTGACGACCAAAGATCACCTGTGCTTTATTTGTATCCTATAAACAAAGCAGATCAAACCTTAGCACAAGTACTTGGTGTAATGTTGTACCCCTAGGTAGTCTTTTTGGGCCAAAATGTAGTATTTGCTAAAATTTTTCTATCTGGGGCTAAAGTTCCAAGTATAGAGTGCCTCTGATTGTTCGAACACCAAGTTCTGACTTATGAAGGTCCAGCTATAAACTGGGACTTGGCAAACTTTGAGTATTACTCATTGACTAATAATCCTATTAGTCAAAACTGCAAACTTCTGGTCAACTGCATATTTTACATATTACTGCACAAAGCTCTAGCAGAAGTTCACCATCCAAAATGTCCTTTGAAGGCATCACAATTAACAAGAGATGATTTACTCTCTTGAAATATAAAAGCTGAATTTTCCCATCCAGAAGTCAATAAATCTATGTGTTGGTAAAGAGGCTATTCCCTACCTGTAGCAATCAAGTTACGTAACCCTCAGGCAATGACTTTTCACTGTGCACAGACCTCACGTGTATCTCAGTCCGCAGTGTTTGACTGATGATATAGTCTGATGGAAATGATGATACAGTAAAATGGGAGGATTTCACAGCGAAATGCTCAAAAAATGCAAAAAGCTAGCTAGAGGGGTATCCACAGAAGGGCATCTTGAGAGGGAAGCAAACGAGAAGGCTTACTCACAAACCAAGGCCAAGGCATTCTTCATTCACTCATTTATTCTTCCAAACATTTATCCGTAAGAACTCCCTCACCTGTGCCTCCCACTTCAGCCTTGTTTCCACATCTACGACATCAGATCAAAAACATCATCCTGTTTACCTGACAAGGATCCCCAGATATTTGGCTCTTACTTCTCTCTAAGAAAAAGTGTCTGGGTGACACTGGATGAAGGTAGGAAGCTCTACTCACTTCAGTGCAGGTAATTGTTCTTAGTCAAAACTGAATGCAAGTGAATGTTCAGGATTTTCCTTAACAAGATGAATAAAAGAAAAATACCCTAAATGCCTTCAAATCTCTCGGCGGGGGCAGGGGAGTAGCATGGAATAAGGGCAGGGAGGAGCAATGCAAACGATGAGCTTAGGAAATCATTTTTACATAAATTCTGGAATAGTGTAGAACATATTCTAAGAGGTAAAAATAAAGAGAGGGAGATGGGTGGGGCAGAATTTCTTAAAATATATAATTTTCACATATAAAGACTGCCCATTTTTGAGATGCTGGAGCTCAATAACAAGGGGAGAAAGCAGGAGACTAGAATTGAAAGGAATCCTACACCCTCAGTCCCCTAGGCAAAACCTTCTCCCAGTCCCCAGTTCCCTGGACTCCCAGGCTGGCTGCCCTCCCACCCCACCCCCACCCCCTGGCCATTTATCCAGATTTCTACCAGAGCATTTTATCAGTTTGATTGGCATCATGTGCCAACACAGCCTGCCCTCTATTTATTTTTGCTGTGCACTGGAGTCATATTTGGATCCCTGAGCCTTTGCACCATACTTTGCACATAGTTGGCATTCAATAAAAGGCAGAGAATGAAACTCAAGGGAACAGCAGACTTGTCTCTGCTTTAGGAGGTTAATTTTATTTTCCAGTTCCTAAACTTTTCTTGGGATTAGTTAGCTGAAGGCCTAAAGGCGAGAGAAAGGACAGGAATTGAGAGGGCATTTTGAGGTATTTCATGGACCTGGAATTCTCACAGAATTAAAAGCCTGAGACTTACAAGGGACCTAGTACAATGCCGAGCACAAAGCAAGTGTACACTTAAGAGCTGAGCACATCGGTAAGGGAAACAAGGAGGAGGGGAAAGGACTTCCTGGAAGATGGCTGCCATGGAGGGATGTCGGGAGACGCTGTGAAGACTGATGAAGGAATCTAGGACAGGGTCTAACAGTAGACGTGAACACTATACCCATATATTCAAACCATAGTTTGGTGAAAGATCACCTGACAATCACCTAAGACTCTAAATGAAAGGGTGTAGATCAAGACCGCTGGTGGCTTTTCTATTGAAAAAAACAGTGTGAAATCAGTTTTTTTTTTCTTTTTTTTCTGGTTCTTTTCCTGAAATTTCTAACCTGGACAAAATGTCTGTGGTACTTTAGCAGCTCAGAAAACTGAGGAGCAAACCTTAGGGAGTTTTGGAGTTGGCCCAGGGTCCTAACTTACTGAGTGTGCTGTGCCCTGGAGGTGGGTTCCCACCATCCGGTCATGGTTGAGCCCCTCAGATCCAGGCTCTTTCCCTTCGGCCAAATCTCAACCACAGTTAAATTTTCCCAGCCTCTGGAGGCGAAGTGTTTGGGCTGCCTTCTGACCAAGTGTGAGATAGTTTTTTTCTGTTTATGAGATAGGCTACAGAACCTTTCCCAGGATAATCAGTCATCTTGACTGGTGACCCTAGCCAGCGGCAGACAAAACTGGGAGATCTAAATCAATGGATTTGTTTTGTAAAAATCACTCAACTCTACTGGGACAAATTTGATTTGGTTTTAATTTTTTTTTTGCCTTTTTTTAAATTGAATGACTTATTCCTTCTTCAAGAGTTACTCTGAATATTTTGCTTGAACCCATTCCTAATTAAAAATAATCTCTTTAAGCATAAACATAATGGTTTTCTAATTTTCTTTTTATTCACCGATCCATCAATCTGTCCATTCAACAACTATTACTAAACTTTTTACTCTCCGCCAGGCATTGTGCTTGAGGTGATCAAAATGCAAACTCTATCCTTCCAGCTGTGTATTTTTCGTTCCTGAATAAATATTTGGCAAATAAAGAAAATGAGGACCGAATGAACTAAGTCATGAAGAGGGAAAGTCCAAATAGGAGAAACAAGCAGAGAAGAGTAAAATGTACGCATGTGACATTGTCTGAACAGTAATACAAATTCTTAGGGAATTCTGCCACAGATTTAAAATGTGGGCATTTATTGGCCACTAATTCCTGTGGCCTTGAGGTTGAGGTTCTGGCCATTTTTTTTAAAAAAACACAAAAAACCAAAAAACAGTTGATGGGACTTTTCTGTAAAAATGATGACTTCTGACCCAGATACTCAGAAAAGAAAATAAAGTGGGCTCTTCCCAGATACCCCATCACCCTCCTCCAGGGGCTGAGCCAGAGGCTTGTCTTCTCATGGTTAGCCTGGAGCAATGCTTGGCTCAGCTCTGACCCAGAGGTTGGCGTGATGCAGATAACAAGGCCACACATCTGCTCACAGAATTGGAAAGCCTCAGTAGGATCTAGGGCTTCAGAAGGCACGCATCCTATATTCTCTAAAGAGAAGGAGGGATGTGTGCTGCGTAACCCACAAGAATCATCACAGTGCCACCCTAACTGTCTCCCTTTTAGGCTTACCCTTGCACTCTCATTTCTGCACATGAACAGCCTTCCTTCTATTGCATCAAGTAAGACCTCTAAGTATCTCTCATTCTAGTAGTCACTGAGGAAAGTATGGGATGAATTGACATTTGAGAAAATCAGACCCTTTAGACTATAATCTCCATGAGGGCAGGGCCTGTGCCCATCTGATACATGGTATCTCCAGTAAGTAACATATGGATGATGATTAAAAAATGTCTGCTGAGCGAATGAAAGAATGAATGATCAGCACCCAGTGCCACACTTCACATTACCTTTGTGGCTAAATACTGATGATGATGCTATATGCTCCGGACTCTGAGGCTGGTCTGCCAGTATGCAAATACTGGTTCTGCCACCTTCTAGTTGCATGACCTTGAGCAAATTCTTAACTCCTCTTTTACTCAGGTTCTTCATGTGGAATGTGGGGATAGTAATAGTACTTGTCTCATAGCGTTAGGTTTTTTTTTAAGAACAGATGTCTAAAAATATGTCATATGCTCAAAACAGTGAGTGGCGCATAGTAAGTACCTTTTAAGTGTTAGCAGCAATAGCTGTTGTTATTTGTTAATGAGAATCGGGGGATTCATTCAGTCAACAAACGTTTTTTGAGCATCTACTCTGGGCCAGAAATAGTACTAGGCACTGCAAATACTCTGGTGAACCCAATAGAAATAGACAGTCAGATAATCAATTCACAGATTGAGAACTACTTAAAGTCGTCAGTTATAAGAACTCCCATTTCTTGAGTCCTTAATGTGCACCATTTATAATCTGCTAAGTGTCTTACTCATATTATCTATTTCAATCATTACAACAAACTAGTGAAGAAGATATGTTTATTTCCCCCATTATTCAAGATAAGAAAATAGAATTTTAAGTAGTGAAGTAACCTGTCAAAAGCCAAAGAGCAGGGCTCTTGTCCATTCATTCCTTCAACAACCACTGGGTACCGCTGTATTCAAGACTCTGTGTTGACAAGAGAGAACTAGTACACACAAGTAAAATCACAGTGACAGCCACAAGTTTGTTTTTCAAAATCAGCCTGTCTCAAATTAAAAGAAGCACACAGCAGAAAAGGATTATAATAGATGAGCTATGATACGACATTTATCTCTATTTATTTGGGACCATACTAAACAACCAACAATTCATTTTGACAATCTGTTTGCCAACAAGCAAATAAATAGTGTTTTAAAACGATTCAAACACAGCTGCCATTTAAAAGCATCAATGATTTTTAAAAAATATGATCTATTAGAAAAAGTAATCTTAGTGTTCTTTTTAATTCGGGCACTGCAGAAGCTAAGTAATCATTGTTGCAATTAATTGCCTTCTTGTTGCTTGCCACTTTCCTTTCATTACAAGAAATTAGAGGGTAGAAGCAATTATACAGTATATATTTATTCAAGCTAAGATGACTTGACATCATTTATAGTATGTGTACTTCCCAAACATTGCCTGATTATTCTTTTAAAACTAACATTCCTTTAGCTCCAAATGACTTAGCATACTCCCTGTAGTGACACACTTGATAATCATGACTCAAAAATGTGGAGCTGGAAGGGGCTGAGATAATTTGTTGCCCCTCCCATATTTATCACCACACTTCCTAAATCATCCAGCTTCATAATGATGATTTCTTTCCATTCTTTGTACTGTTTGGCAACTACGTGTTTTGTGAATACCTAAGAATGCTTATAAATATTCTCTTTCCTTGCAGCCAATAAATCTTTAAAATTAAAAGACAACTTTTAAATGACTTCTGCACTTCACCAGTGTCTCCACTAAATGTACCACACATCTTGCAATTTCAATATTCACAGTTTAAGACTCAGTGATGACTCTGAATCTTACTTTGTGGATAAAGAAGGAGGGGTATGCTTTGCAGTTTATTGAAAGCTATTTTGTGAGTAAGTCTTGATGGTTAAATGTTTTATTCTTTCTGCTTCTCCATCCTTCCCTCTCCATCCACCTTTATCGACACAAGGCATTGGCCTCTTGTTCCACAGAATTTTTTTTTCTTTTAGAGCCAGAAATGGAGAGACAAATATTATAGAAACAACAATTTCAAGGATCTGGTGCAATGACATGGATCAATGCTTATTGAAATTTCAGGAAGCTTGATCTGCTGAGAACATAGTCAGCCGGCATGGCTCATATTTCTAGATGATGATCACAGAGTGACTGGGGGATGGGGTAGGGAAAGTGAAGCTTCTGGGCAAATGATAGCATGGCTTTAGCACTGGGGAAAATCCACAGATGCTTAGAAACAAAAGCGTGTCTGGGTGATGCTGTGCAGGCTAGAAGCAATATCCATTTATATACTGTTCAAACTCTACTGTACTAATTGCTATTTAAAGAAGCCCTCCTGCCCGATTATGCTCTACCAGATCACACTTCTTATTTCTTTCATAACACTTTTACCAGCCTGACAATTATGTTATTTACTTCTTAAATTCCATGTTGCCTTCCTTCTCTTACTAGAATATAAGTGTCTTGAAGGGAAGAACCTCACTTTTCTGGGTCACAGAGCCTAAAAGATGCCTGGAAGGTAATTGGTATCAAAACTTTTTTATTAAATTGGAATTTGAATCTTATTCCACTCTCTCCTCCAAAATAAAATAAAATAGAGCAAAATATTCACTACTAATAGGATAATCAAAGTCTAGAAAGAACCTAGACTTCTTCAGCAATGAAATACATTCTACCATTTTAAGGAGTTACAGTGATGACTGCATATTGTCGAGTTAATGTGTCAACATCTTAAACATTAGAGATAAATTTATAAATTCATGATCAGTGAATATGAATGTCAAAGTTTCAGGCCATATTAAAGATTTCACTCAGAAACAATAACACTATGGCCGAGTCCAAAAATTGTCTTGAAATATAAAATGATGCCATGTCAAAGCAAAGTGGCATAAATGTGTTGCTTTCAACTTAGTGACTTAACGAAGAGATACAACAGATGCAAACGTCTTCAGACAAGACAAGAATTCTCTCCAAATATGAGAGCCCATTACAGAAGATGAAGATCTCTTTGATCCCTAAATGAATCACATGGCGTCAGAATTGTCATTAGTTACTATAAGGCAATGAAGAATTTATAAAATCAGAGCCAATATGTTATTAAGACCAGGCACAGTGGATTTAAGGCAATATAGATTTCTGAGCTATTTATTTATTTATTATTATTATTGCGGGTCCCACTGTCCCAGCTGCAACAATCCCAACTCTCTGCAAGACCCGTGTAACAAGGTGATAGTATCTGAGAAATAATGAGCTGAGGAATGCTGTTCTTTCTTTCAGAGCAATCTCAGGTGCGATCTTATACTGTAAGGACTGGATCAATACACCCAGCAGCAAACCGCTCGATACCCCCTGAATTATTGCTTCATTTTTCTTCTTATTATAGATGAGTTGTGTTATTATTTTCCTCAAATCAATATTTTACAACCTTTTTTATCCGTTTCTCCATAAATTTTGTGATTACTTTAAACTGGGAATTCCGGTACACTAAATAAGATGCAGTATTTGAAAGGGATGGAATGTACTGACATGTTTTTGTTTTTGTTTTTGTTTTACTCTTTTAGACACAATGCCTTGTTAAAAGGCACATCATAATCAATAGCCAAAGGAACGTTTTTACGGGGAAAAGTTTAACATAACCCTGTGCTTGCAAAATAAAAGTGCAAATCCTTTAAAATAGCAGCAGCCCAAAGAACGCAAAGCTAAAAAACACAGAAAGAGGCACGATTGATCAGCACTTTGCGTCTGAAATTTCATTCCTAATGCTTCGTCTCCCCTCCAGTTTAAGGGCCAATGCAATTCGCTTAAATTGTTTCTCACAAAGGAGATAACTCTATGCACCTTGGAGAGATTTAATTGGCTTCTACAGCTGTCCCCTGCTAAGTGTTTAAAACATCAGCAAATCAAATCATGTAAACTCATACCCTGTTCTGCTGTCAGTTTGCTCCAAGCTTGATCATTTAGCTGTTAACATTAGCAGCACCCACACTTCAGGAAAGAGATCGGGTATATACTCCCTCCGTGAGCTCCGGGATGACTTAATTCTATGCTTCCTATGAAATAATGTGTGTTATTTGGCAGAGATGCTCAGTCGGTGGTAACTAAATAATCATTACAGTGCAGCCAGTGGTAATTACATGGTAATTCACACTAACTTCATAATAAGCACTGCATTTTTCACTATATACATCTGAGGATGAGGCAGAATCATAGTTTTTCATTTCTTTTTAATGCCACCCAAAATAAAAGTAAAGTAAAATCATTTTATGGGCGGGAGGACAAGGAATATAACCGTGGTGAATTAAGCTACAGATTTCATTAAAGAAACACTTAAATCCATGAAGTCTAATTAAACATGACATCCCAGAACTCACAAACAGTACTTCTAATAAACTCATTAAAATCTTTGGTGGCTTCTTTAGAAAATGGGAGGATATTATATTATAGGCTGTTATATTACATTAAGGTTTTATAATTGTATACGGCCTCTTCTCTTTTTATGCAAAAGCCTACGAAACTTTGTAAGAATAGTTCTGCTTAAATCAATGAATCTTAAACAACAATGTGCTTCTTGTAATATGTACTTAATAATGCAATAAACTGTCCTAAGTGGTACAGAATAAAAGGGGAAGGACTTTATTCTGATTGGCTGAAAGGTATCAGGATAAAGGGACTCAATTCCTTATAGCATTGCCTGTACAATTTACACTCAAATCTCCATTTACATATATATTATTTAATTGGGGCAATTATCAAGTCCTGAAACCACTTTTCCATTACAACCTGGACCCTTAGAAGGATTCACACCATGAATGCATCATATATAAGTATACAAAAAAGTAGTCTGAGAAGAAAGCAGTGGAAACAACTTTAATTGAATACTTATTAGTAGATTAAATTAGGTCTGTTTTAAATGAGCCACCCTTAATTAGCTGCAGTTAGGAAAGTGGAATTAATATATTTTACTTTTTACTCTACTCATTACATTTAGCATCAATGGACAGCTAGCCCATTTTTGTTTTTCACCAACAATTAAGTACCTTTTTGGGAAGGTCTGGGAAAAAAAAACCAAAAAACTCGTTTATTTGAATTCTAACATAAGCCCCAAGCAAGATTTAGAGCAGAATCCCCTTATACAATCTGGATATTTTTATGAACTGGGATATGCCACTGATACAGTGATACCCTCCTTCCCAGATAGCTGCAGGAGAGGCCTATAACAATTCACATGTTCATTCACTGTCAGCCAGTCAGGCAGCAAACAGTAATTGAAATACCTCACTGTGCCAGGCACATAGCAGAGATCTCTTCCCAAGCAGATTTTAATCTTGTCCCTGGTTACCATCATCTTGAAAGTATTTCCCTCTCATCGCCCCTAATGATGGTGATTTTGCCTCCAAGCCCACTTAGTAAGCGTAAGATCACTAAATGCAGCAAAGCCTGACACATCTTATCTCCTCAAGGACTTCCAGAGAACTGAGATTTAAAGGCAGAGTGGAGGGTCCACAGATGTCCTCGTTAAGTTCCTACAGGCACTAGACATGAGAATGTGGAGGGGACAGTATATTCAGGCAGACCCCGCCAAGTCCCTCCCTGATCTGGACCTTGGGAAAATGACCGTCTAGTCCAATGAGGTTTCCCAATACTTTCTGGTGACCAACAGATGTCCTGCTCGTAACCTGGGCTTTCACAAAAATATAGGATGAAGAAAACACCCTTAGATTGCAAGGCTCCACTTCATCAATGATAAAATGGCACACTTGACTTTCCTCTCAGACTTTGATTTACTCAGAGGCGAAGAAAAGCTCCTTCTTCTCTTGTCAACAAAAAGTCAAGAATGTAAACAAATCAGAACAATGGTGTCCATGAAACTTTTTTAAAAAACATATCACATATTGGAGGCCCAAGGAATCAAACATGCTATACTATCTCACCCTTTCTTTGAAAGGTCAAACATTGATGACCTTAAAGAATTCAAAACGAGCCTGCTAAATACTATGGTGATGTTGGTTGAATGATTTTTATATCCATGCAAAAATGTGATGTCTTTACATATTCATAAATATGGAAGTCCATTCACAAAATAATTAGTTAACTCCATTTATGTATGATTTGTTCCGGTTCTATATACAAATCAATTATATGTAGGTCTGGGAAAGGCTCTTCCTACAGGAGCCTCAGGAGCCTCCTCTACAAAATGGGCAGATTGGTTCAGGACATCTCAGAGGGCCTTTCCAGCTCTAAAATTCAGATTTATAAGAGTCTGTTTTTCTCAAACCCTGTTTTGATAAGATCTGCCACTAAGTGAGCACTTACTACATGCCATGCACTGTACTAAGCTTTTCACATGCATTATCTAATAGAATCCTCACAGCAATCATATGAGATATTATCATCCCCATTTTAAAGATGAGGAAACAGAGTCTCAGACTGGTTAAGAAGATAGCTAGATTCAAAGTGGGGTCTGTCTTAACTCCAGAGATCTACAGTCATACAGTTTCTTTATAACCAAATGAGCCTAAGGGGATACACACAATGTGGAGACAAGCCAAAGAAAAGGGCTCTGGTATAAAGATTTACCACCAGCTGAGTGACTTTAGCCAAGTCTTTTAAATTCCGTAAGCCTAGTTTTCATCTTCTATAAAGAAATCAACAACTTGGGTAATTAGGTTATCTTTAGGGCTCACATTTCATAAATTTATGGCTAGATTTTTCAATCATTTTTTCATACATTCTTCCATTCATTAATTTGACTAATATTTATTGAGTGTTCCCACTCTGTGCTAGGCACTGTACTAGACACTGAGAATACAGAGGTGAACAAGACGGACAAGGACCCTGCCTTCATGGAGCTTATATTCTAGTGAGAGACACAGACTGTGCACAAGTAAACAAAGAAATAATCCAGATTGTATCAACTGGTGGTAAGTGCTATGAATAAAATAAAACTGCTATGTATAATAAAAGTGCAATGCTGGAGAAGCAGCCTAAGACTCTAGAAGATTCCAATCTAATTAGTGAATCATAACCGTAGAAAACTTAAAAAATGAAGTGAAGTATTTTAAGTCCATTTGTAGATGTAAAAATATGAAATACCAAAAAGTCTAATCAGTTACTTGGAGTGATATAGATCTGATATCAGACCCATCACTAGGTGACCTAAATGACTTTTTTTTTTTAATTAATTTTTATTGGAGTATAGTTGCTTTACAATGTTGTGTTGGTTTCTGCTGTATGGCAAAGTTAATCAGCTATACATATACATATATCCGCTCTTTTTTGGATTTCCTTCCCATTTAGGTCACCGCAGAGCATTGAGTAGAGTTCCCTGTGCTATACAGTAGGTTCTCATTAGTTATCTATTTTATACATAGTAGTGTATATATGTCAATCCCAATCTCCCAGTTCGTCCCACCCCCTTCCCCCCCTTGGTATCAATACATTTGTTCTCTACCTCTCTCTAAACCTAACTTTTCATACCCGAAAATGGGGTAAAA